>NC_140963.1:123263102-123278102 GCF_056783735.1 Eptatretus burgeri | reverse complement strand
CCTCTGCTGCAGAATAGGTTCAGTGTGTTCGCTGAAAACGGAGGAGACGTTTCCGTTCATTCCTCTCACGAACAAGGACCGAGGACAACGCCCCAATATGTGGTGGTCACCACCCTGGTCACTGACATTAAAATCAAGAACCACGAACCTGCTCTCGTCGCGCGCCCTGCTGAGGACGAAGTGTCTGAGGTGATGGAGGAGGAAGAAGTAACACCCCCAGAGGGAGAGTGCGAAGCCTCTGATGCAAAAACGTTAATCCCTGTTACGGTCTTTAAAACTCCCTCTGTGGAAACAGCTCCACCTTTAACAGAAGACGATTTTCCCGTTGTGAGAGCATCGACTTCAGTGTGTGAGGAGAAAAATAAAAACCACTCGGATTACGACTCAGATGGGGCCTCGTCGTTTGCCTCTAGTGCTGGTAGCGAGGTCTGGAACGACCCAGCAATGGCCAAGGAACTGGAGGGTGATGATGATTTATCACCCATGGAAATTCTCCAGTTTCTTCAGGACATTTTTCGAAAGAATAACGTTAAGATTATAACCTTCTTCCCGAACCTGTCTGGCTCTATAACCTCTTCAAGACGTCTCCTCCTCAAGGCTGAACAACTTGGTGTGACTGAGTCACAAATATTTCGCCTTAGGAAGTGTGTATTGAAAGCTCAGAAAGAGCTACAAGCACAACCCAACTTCCTTTTATCTGACAAACCCTCCCTACCTACACCATGACATTTTCTATTGTAACTTTAAATATAAATGGGGGACGTTCACCCCTGCGCAAAGCTCAGGTAAAGTTGCTTGTCGAGCAAAAACATTTTGATGTTGTTCTTTTGCAAGAGACAAGATGTAGCTCTTCGTGCTCGAGCGAATGGACTCACATCATGAAAGGACAATGGTTCTTTAACCTGTCCTCGTGCTCGAGCAAATGGACTCGCATCATGAAAGGACAATGGTTCTTTAGTAGCTTGACCTGCCCTTGTGCTGGAGTGGCTATTTATTTAAATCCTTCTTTCTGTCCTGAAAATGTCACTTTCAAGGAGATTATTAAAGGGCATTTAGTTTCAGTTAATTTCCTTTATAATGGTTATAAACACACTTTAATAAATGTATATTCACCCAGTACGAGCACAGAAAGACTAGTTTTCTTTACACAGTTTGAAATGTTCCTCACACACCTTGTTTTTGATGGTCTTGTTTGTCTGTGTGGGGACTTTAATTGCACATTGTATCCCACCCTTGATCGTAATGGAGAAGAGCCCCACCCACCAAGTACGGCACCCTGAAAGAGGGCTTTGTCCAAATTCTCCCTTATGGATGTATGGAGACTCCGGAACGCATCTGCACGACAATACCCGTGGTGCCGATGTGGAAATGGCCGGCTATCTCTTGCAAGGATAGACAGATTTTACATCAATAATGACTTTAAATGTCATCGACCATGTTGACATCACCCCAAGTGGCTTTTCGGACCATCAAATGGTTGTTCTTCATATACTTTCCCCGGTTCGAAATCGTGGCACTGCCCATTGGACCTTCAATGCGAGTCTTCTGTAAGATGACGCTTTTCCTGTCGCCTTCCGAGCCTTTTGGGAAGTTTTACGACAACGGAAGCCTTTCTACTCCTGCCTCGCACAATGGTGGGACAATGCGAAAACCCATATCACAACCTTTTGCCAGCAATACAGCTCCTTTTGTACCAAGAATGAATCCGCGCTGCAATCTCGAATTGATAAAGAAATATTGTCTCTCCAGTCAACCTTTCAAACTCCCAGTGCTGAAAGGACTAGTTAGTTATCTACTAACAACAAAGAAAGCCCTCCTCGCTCAACTCTGTACAAAACAAGCCAGAGGGGCTCCAAAAAGGCTGCGAATGGAGAGCTACAGCTTTATCGATACTCCTTCCAAGTTTTTTTTTTTGCGTAAAAAGCGGAAAAAAAGAGAAACCTGCAAATAACTTTGCTGCGGGCACCAGGAGGCCGAGCAATACACGATCCAAAAGACATTAGGAGCTTGACCAAACAATACTTTTCTGACTTGTATTGTGCCAGAAACACTAAGGAAGACATGATTCGTTCCTTAACCACCTCTTTGCCCACCTTGTCTGAATCTGCATGTAAAAAACTTGAAAAGGAAGTGACTCTTGATGAACTTTCTATTGCTTTGTAAACTTTGCCCACAGATAAAGCTTCTGGACTTGATGGAATCCCTGCAGAGTTTTACAAAGCCTTCTGGGATTTGTTGGGACCTGAGCTGCTTGACCTCCTGGTTGATAGCCAACGGTCAGGCTTGTTACCACTTAGCTGTCGCAGGGCCAAATTCGCTCTCATACCGAAGAAAGGAGACCTCCAGCAACTGAAAAATTGGCGTCCCATTTCGCTCCTCTGCACGGACTACAAGATTTTCTCGAAAGTTCTCGAAAGCCAACCGCCTCAAACCTTTAATTGAGGAGATTGAACACCCCAATCAATGTTTTTGCATTCCTAAAAGGGCAATACATGATAGTATTTTTATTGTCTGTGACATGATCGATATTTGTATTGCTGAACATAGAAATGTTGGTCTGGTGTTTTTCGACCAATAAAAAGCTTTCGACATAATTGATCATTCTTTTCTCTTTGCTGTTTTACGGGGGTTTGGTTTTAAGGAAAATTTTACTTGCTATATCAAACTATTGTATAATAATATTTTTAGTGTGCTTAAAGTAAATAACATCTTAAGTCAGCCTTTCCCTGTTACCAGAGGTATCCGTCAAGGGTGCCCCCATTGTCTGGCCTTTTATACTCCCTATCAATTGAACCTTTACTACATCGTTTACGCACGCGGCTACAAGGGGTTTATCCTCTGCCGTTAGAAAATTCCACAAAAACCATTGCTTATGCAGATGATCTCTGTGCAATTGTGCGCTCAGATGATGATGTTCGTGCTTTGGTTGAGTCTGTGAAGAAATTTATCCTGGCTAGCTCGACTAAAGTTAATATGGAAAAGAGCAAAGCTTTTTATTTAGGTCCACAGAATGAGACTCCCCCTCCAACCCTGCCAGGGCAGCTTGAATGGACCAATGAAGGAATACACTCCCTCGGTGTCTTTCTTGGAATTCCAAGTTTTATTTCAAAAAATTGGGAATCGCTCATTACCAAAACTGAGCAGCGGTTAACAAAATGGAGGGGACTATTGAAGTAGCTTTCCTACCGGGGTCGTACTGTAGTCATTAATAATCTTGCGGCATCAATGCTATGGCATGTTTTTAAGGTACTGCAGGCCCCAGCTTTTATCCTAAGAAAACTTCGAAGTCTTTTTGTGGACTTTTTCTGGGGGGGAAAGCACTGGCTCCGGCCAGGAATACTAAGCCTACCGACAACAGAGGGTGGACAGGGGCTAATAGAGGTTACAAGCAAAGTGATGGCTTTCCGCCTCCTCTCAGCACGAATGCTTCTATACTCCGACGTCCCATGGAAAGTCTTTGCCCATTGCTTGCTAAACCAAGCTGGGAAACTTGGCGATGGAGACGAGCTCTTTCTTCTCAACACGAAGCACGTGGATATGACATCGGTCCCCCTTTTTTTACTGAAGCATGCTGGAAGCATGGCAGGCGTTTTATTTTCGCCATGATACCAGTGCATACTCCCTTCAGATGTTTTTAAACGAACCAATATTTTTAAATCCTTTTTTTTCATGGGGTCTGTAGTGACAGATGTTTCATGCAAAAGTTCATTGATGTCGGCGTTACCAGAGTTGAACACCTCAGGAACCCCCTTGTACATAGATGGAAGCCAGCTGCTGACATTGCCGTGGCCACCAGTGTGAGGTCCATCAGAGTTATTGGCAGAATTTTCTCCGTGATCCTATGGACCTTTAAGCAAACCGGGTTAAAATGGGACCCAGACATTGAAGATGCCCTCCATCTTTCCCAATGTCCTTTCCCAAATCTGTTAATTTTATTTCAAAGTTTTATACCCTTTAACCGGATGGAGAAATCCTCAGTGTACAATCTATGTGTTCTCACCTTTTTCCTGACAAACCTGCAGAGGCACAAGCTCATTGGCAAGTGCTGCTTCAAGCTCACCTTTCCACGACAATAAAATGGCAGGTGATGTACAGAGAACCTATTGTCAAGCGCTCGGGCGATCTGCAGTGGCGGCTGGCGCACAGCATCCTGCCTTGCAACATCCTGTCCCACCATATATGTCCTGAAAACTCGGAATTGTGCCCCTTTTGCAACACCCCGGAGACCATTTTTCACATTTTCATTGAATGTACAAGTTTGGCCTCGCTTTTTGGAATCATGTCACGTGTGATCCGGGGGCTCGGTTTGTCTTTTACACATTGTGTTTTTATATTTGGTTTTAATGTCTTGTATCAATGTAAAAATGAATGTCTTTTAGCAAACTTTTTGTGTTCTGAAGCAAAACTTGCCATTTATTTATCGAGGAAGCGAAAATTGCAGAACACTGATGTTTTAGCTGATGACGTCTTAACTATTTTTAAAGCATTGGTTACGTCACGTGTTCTTTTTGAGTTTGAAACTCAAGATACTGCTTCATTTAAAAACCGGTGGTGTGTGAAACAATCCTGATGTAGCATGGTTGGTGGTGCTCCAAGAATCAATTTATAAATTTAATATTACCTCTTTGTTTCCCCTTCCTTTCCTGGTTATTCATTTTGATGCTTGTACAAACATATTTCACCATGTGAAACTTGAATTTTCTCGTAACAAAGGGGAGAAGTCTCTTGCTCTCACTCTCGCTCTCTCGCTTGGCACGCACGTGCAAACGCAAGGGGCTGTTGTTCAGTCTCTGGCGGTACGTGTGGAGACTGTGTTGCTTTCTCCCTTCTTATCATCTTCTCCTTCTCTCTCTAATGTATTTTTTGGGGGGTGTTCCTTGTGTATAAACTGTTATCAATGGTTTATCGATTACTTGAAAATTGAATTGGTTTCTTGTCTTCTTTTTTTTCCACTCTTGTATATTTTTATCCTTTATACTTTTTTAATAAAAGGACATAAAAGTCCTCTCTCTCTCTCTCTCTCTCTCTCTCTCTCTCTCTCTCTCTCTCTCTCTCTCTCTCTCTCTCTCTCTCTCTGTCTCTGTCTCTGTCTCTGTCTCTGTCTCTGTCTCTGTCTCTGTCTCTGTCTCTGTCTCTGTCTCTGTCTCTGTCTCTGTCTCTGTCTCTGTCTCTGTCTCTGTCTCTGTCTCTCTCTCTCTCTCTCTCTCTCTCTCTCTCTCTCTCTCTCTCTCTCTCTCTCTCTCTCTCTCTCTCTCTCTCTCTCTCTCTCTCTCTCTCTCTCTGTCTCTCTGTCTCTCTCTCTCTCTCTGTCTCTCTGTCTCTCTGTGTCTCTCTGTCTCTCTGTGTCTCTCTGTCTCTCTGTCTCTCTGTCTCTCTGTCTCTCTGTCTCTCTGTCTCTGTCTCTGTATCTCTCTCTCTGTATATGTTTGTCTCTGTCTCTGCATATGTCTGTCTGTCTCTGCGTATGTTTGTCTCTGTCTCTGTCTCTGCGTATGTTTGTCTCAGTCTCTGTCTCTGCATATGTTTGTCTCTGTCTCTGCATATGTTTGTCTCTGTCTCTGTCTCTGTGTATGTTTGTCTCTGTCTCTGTGTGTGTTTGTCTCTGTCTCTGTGTGTGTTTGTCTCTGTATCTGTCTCTGTCTCTGTGTATGTTTGTCTCTGTCTCTGTCTCTGTGTATGTTTGTCTCTGTCTCTGTCTCTGTGTATGTTTGTCTCTGTCTCTGTCTCTGTGTATGTTTGTCTATGTCTCTGTCTCTGTGTATGTTTTTGTCTGTCTCTGTCTGTGTATGTTTGTCTCTGTCTCTGTGTATGTTTGTCTCTGTTTCTGTCTCTGTCTCTATGTATCTTTGTCTCTGTCTCTGTCTCTGTGTATGTTTGTCTCTGTCTCTGTTTCTGTCTCTGTCTCTGTGTATGTTTGTCTCTGTCTCTGTGTATATTTGTCTCTGTTTCTGTCTCTGTCTCTGTGTATGTTTGTCTCTGTCTCTGTCTCTGTCTCTGTTTGTCTTTATGTCTCTGTCTCTGTCTGTTTTTGTCTTTATGTCTCTGTCTCTGTCTGTGTTTGTCTTTATGTCTCTGTCTGTGTTTGTCTTTATGTCTCTGTCTCTGTCTGTGTTTGTCTCTGTCTCTGTCTCTGTCTTTATGTCTCTGTCTTTATGTCTCTGTCTCTGTCTCTGTCTCTGTCTGTGTTTGTCTTTATGTCTCTGTCTTTATGTCTCTGTCTTTATGTCTCTGTCTTTATGTCTCTGTCTTTTTGTCTCTGTCTCTGTCTGTGTTTGTCTTCATGTCTCTGTCTCTGTCTCTGTCTCTGTCTTTATGTCTCTGTCTTTATGTCTCTGTCTTTATGTCTCTGTCTTTATGTCTCTGTCTCTGTCACTGTCTTTATGTCTCTGTCTCTGTCTCTGTCTCTGTCTTTATGTCTCTGTCTTTATGTCTCTGTCTCTCTCTCTGTCTGTGTTTGTCTTTATGTCTCTGTCTCTGTCTCTGTATTTATGTCTCTGTCTTTAAGTCTCTTTATGTCTCTGTCTCTGTCTCTGTCTTTATGTCTCTGTCTCTGTCTCTGTCTCTGTCTTTATGTCTCTGTCTTTATGTCTCTGTCTCTGTCTTTATGTCTCTGTCTCTGTCTCTGTCTCTATGTCTCTGTCTCTCTGTCTCTGTCTCTGTCTCTGTCTGTGTTTGTCGCTATGTCTCTGTCTCTGTCTCTGTCTGTGTTTGTCTTTATGTCTCTGTCTCTGTCTGTGTTTGTCTTTATGTCTCTGTCTCTGTCTGTGTTTGTCTTTATGTCTCTGTCTCTGTCTCTGTCTGTGTTTGTCTTTATGTCTCTGTCTCTGTCTGTGTTTGTCTTTATGCCTCTGTCCCTGTCTCTGTCTGTGTTTGTCTTTATGTCTCTGTCTCTGTCTCTGTCTGTGTTTGTCTTTATGTCTCTGTCTCTGTCTCTGTGTCTGTCTTTATGTCTCTGTCTTTATGTCTCTGTCTCTGTATCTGTCTCTGTCTCTGTCTGTGTTTGTCTTTATGTCTCTGTCTTTATGTCTCTGTCTTTATGTCTCTGTCTCTGTCTCTGTCTGTGTTTGTCTTCATGTCTCTGTCTCTGTCTTTATGTCTCTATGTCTCTGTCTTTATGTCTCTGTCTTTATGTCTCTGTCTCTGTCTTTATGTCTCTGTCTCTGTCTCTGTCTTTATGTCTCTGTCTCTGTCTCTGTCTTTATGTCTCTGTCTTTATGTCTCTGTCTTTATGTCTCTGTCTTTATGTCTCTGTCTTTATGTCTCTGTCTCTGTCTGTGTTTGTCTTTATGTCTCTGTCTCTGTCTCTGTCTTTATGTCTCTGTCTTTATGTCTCTTTATGTCTCTGTCTCTGTCTCTGTCTTTATGTCTCTGTCTCTGTCTTTATGTCTCTGTCTGTCTTTATGTCTCTGTCTTTATGTCTCTGTCTTTATGTCTCTGTCTCTATCTTTATGTCTCTGTCTCTGTCTCTGTCTTTATGTCTCTGTCTCTGTCTCTGTCTTTATGTCTCTGTCTTTATGTCTCTGTCTTTATGTCTCTGTCTTTATGTCTCTGTCTCTGTCTGTGTTTGTCTTTATGTCTCTGTCTCTGTCTCTGTCTTTATGTCTCTGTCTTTATGTCTCTTTGTGTCTCTGTCTCTGTCTCTGTCTTTATGTCTCTGTCTTTATGTCTCTGTCTTTATGTCTCTGTCTTTATGTCTCTGTCTCTGTCTGTGTTTGTCTTTATGTCTCTGTCTTTATGTCTCTGTCTCTGTCTCTGTCTGTGTTTGTCTTCATGTCTCTGTCTCTGTCTTTATGTCTCTGTCTTTATGTCTCTGTCTTTATGTCTCTGTCTCTGTCTTTATGTCTCTGTCTCTGTCTCTGTCTTTATGTCTCTGTCTCTGTCTCTGTCTTTATGTCTCTGTCTTTATGTCTCTGTCTTTATGTCTCTGTCTCTGTCTGTGTTTGTCTTTATGTCTCTGTCTCTGTCTCTGTCTTTATGTCTCTGCCTTTATGTCTCTTTATGTCTCTGTCTCTGTCTCTGTCTTTATGTCTCTGTCTTTATGTCTCTTTATGTCTCTGTCTCTGTCTCTGTCTTTATGTCTCTGTCTCTGTCTTTATGTCTCTGTCTGTCTTTATGTCTCTGTCTTTATGTCTCTGTCTTTATGTCTCTGTCTTTATGTCTCTGTCTCTATCTTTATGTCTCTGTCTCTGTCTCTGTCTTTATGTCTCTGTCTCTGTCTCTGTCTCTGTCTTTATGTCTCTGTCTTTATGTCTCTGTCTTTATGTCTCTGTCTTTATGTCTCTGTCTCTGTCTGTGTTTGTCTTTATGTCTCTGTCTCTGTCTCTGTCTTTATGTCTCTGTCTTTATGTCTCTTTGTGTCTCTGTCTCTGTCTCTGTCTTTATGTCTCTGTCTTTATGTCTCTGTCTCTGTCTGTGTTTGTCTTTATGTCTCTGTCTCTGTCTCTGTCTTTATGTCTCTGTCTTTATGTCTCTTTATGTCTCTGTCTCTGTCTCTGTCTTTATGTCTCTGTCTCTGTCTTTATGTCTCTGTCTCTGTCTCTATCTCTGTCTTTATGTCTCTGTCTTTATGTCTCTGTCTCTGTATCTGTCTCTGTCTCTGTCTGTGTTTTTTTATGTCTCTGTCTTTATGTCTCTGTCTTTATGTCTCTGTCTCTGTCTGTGTTTGTCTTCATGTCTCTGTCTTTATGTCTCTGTCTTTATGTCTCTGTCTTTATGTCTCTGTCTTTATGTCTCTGTCTTTATGTCTCTGTCTCTGTCTTTATGTCTCTGTCTCTGTCTTTATGTCTCTGTCTCTGTCTCTGTCTTTATGTCTCTGTCTCTGTCTCTGTCTTTATGTCTCTGTCTTTATGTCTCTGTCTTTATGTCTCTGTCTTTATGTCTCTGTCTCTGTCTGTGTTTGTCTTTATGTCTCTGTCTCTGTCTCTGTCTTTATGTCTCTGTCTTTATGTCTCTTTATGTCTCTGTCTCTGTCTCTGTCTTTATGTCTCTGTCTCTGTCTCTGTCTTTATGTCTCTGTCTCTGTCTTTATGTCTCTGTCTGTCTTTATGTCTCTGTCTTTATGTCTCTGTCTCTATCTTTATGTCTCTGTCTCTGTCTCTGTCTTTATGTCTCTGTCTTTATGTCTCTTTATGTCTCTGTCTCTGTCTCTGTCTTTATGTCTCTGTCTCTGTCTTTATGTCTCTGTCTGTCTTTATGTCTCTGTCTTTATGTCTCTGTCTTTATGTCTCTGTCTTTATGTCTCTGTCTCTATCTTTATGTCTCTGTCTCTGTCTCTGTCTTTATGTCTCTGTCTCTGTCTCTGTCTCTGTCTCTCTCTGTCTCTCTCTGTCTCTCTCTCTCTCTCTCTCTCTCTCTCTCTCTCTCTCTCTCTCTCTCTCTCTCTCTCTCTCTCTCTCTCTCTCTCTCTCTCTCTCTCTCTCTCTCTCTCTCTCTATCTCTCTGTCTCTCTGTCTCTCTGTGTCTCTGTGTCTCTCTGTCTCTCTGTGTCTCTCTGTCTCTCTGTCTCTCTGTCTCTCTGTCTCTCTGTCTCTGTCTCTGTATCTCTCTCTCTGTATATGTTTGTCTCTGTCTCTGCATATGTCTGTCTGTCTCTGCGTATGTTTGTCTCTGTCTCTGTCTCTGCGTATGTTTGTCTCAGTCTCTGTCTCTGCATATGTTTGTCTCTGTCTCTGCATATGTTTGTCTCTGTCTCTGTCTCTGTGTATGTTTGTCTCTGTCTCTGTGTGTGTTTGTCTCTGTCTCTGTGTGTGTTTGTCTCTGTATCTGTCTCTGTCTCTGTGTATGTTTGTCTCTGTCTCTGTCTCTGTGTATGTTTGTCTCTGTCTCTGTCTCTGTGTATGTTTGTCTCTGTCTCTGTCCCTGTGTATGTTTGTCTCTGTCTCTGTCTCTGTGTATGTTTGTCTCTGTCTCTGTCTGTGTATGTTTGTCTCTGTCTCTGTGTATGTTTGTCTCTGTTTCTGTCTCTGTCTCTATGTATCTTTGTCTCTGTCTGTGTCTCTGTGTATGTTTGTCTCTGTCTCTGTTCCTGTCTCTGTCTCTGTGTATGTTTGTCTCTGTCTCTGTGTATATTTGTCTCTGTTTCTGTCTCTGTCTCTGTGTATGTTTGTCTCTGTCTCTGTCTCTGTCTCTGTTTGTCTTTATGTCTCTGTCTCTGTCTGTTTTTGTCTTTATGTCTCTGTCTCTGTCTGTGTTTGTCTCTATGTCTCTGTCTGTGTTTGTCTTTATGTCTCTGTCTCTGTCTGTGTTTGTCTCTGTCTCTGTCTCTGTCTTTATGTCTCTGTCTTTATGTCTCTGTCTCTGTCTCTGTCTCTGTCTGTGTTTGTCTTTATGTCTCTGTCTTTATGTCTCTGTCTTTATGTCTCTGTCTTTATGTCTCTGTCTTTTTGTCTCTGTCTCTGTCTGTGTTTGTCTTCATGTCTCTGTCTCTGTCTCTGTCTCTGTCTTTATGTCTCTGTCTTTATGTCTCTGTCTTTATGTCTCTGTCTTTATGTCTCTGTCTCTGTCACTGTCTTTATGTCTCTGTCTCTGTCTCTGTCTCTGTCTTTATGTCTCTGTCTTTATGTCTCTGTCTCTCTCTCTGTCTGTGTTTGTCTTTATGTCTCTGTCTCTGTCTCTGTATTTATGTCTCTGTCTTTAAGTCTCTTTATGTCTCTGTCTCTGTCTCTGTCTTTATGTCTCTGTCTCTGTCTCTGTCTCTGTCTTTATGTCTCTGTCTT
The DNA here is from genome assembly GCF_056783735.1 of Eptatretus burgeri. Lineage (NCBI taxonomy): Eukaryota > Metazoa > Chordata > Myxini > Myxiniformes > Myxinidae > Eptatretus > Eptatretus burgeri. The sequence goes on along the minus strand of NC_140963.1, from coordinate 123,267,387 downwards.
TATGTCTCTGTCTCTGTCTTTATGTCTCTGTCTCTGTCTCTGTCTCTATGTCTCTGTCTCTCTGTCTCTGTCTCTGTCTCTGTCTGTGTTTGTCGCTATGTCTCTGTCTCTGTCTCTGTCTGTGTTTGTCTTTATGTCTCTGTCTCTGTCTGTGTTTGTCTTTATGTCTCTGTCTCTGTCTGTGTTTGTCTTTATGTCTCTGTCTCTGTCTCTGTCTGTGTTTGTCTTTATGTCTCTGTCTCTGTCTGTGTTTGTCTTTATGTCTCTGTCTCTGTCTCTGTCTGTGTTTGTCTTTATGTCTCTGTCTCTGTCTCTGTCTGTGTTTGTCTTTATGTCTCTGTCTCTGTCTCTGTCTCTGTGTCTGTCTTTATGTCTCTGTCTTTATGTCTCTGTCTCTGTATCTGTCTCTGTCTCTGTCTGTGTTTGTCTTTATGTCTCTGTCTTTATGTCTCTGTCTTTATGTCTCTGTCTCTGTCTCTGTCTGTGTTTGTCTTCATGTCTCTGTCTCTGTCTTTATGTCTCTGTCTTTATGTCTCTGTCTTTATGTCTCTGTCTTTATGTCTCTGTCTCTGTCTTTATGTCTCTGTCTCTGTCTCTGTCTTTATGTCTCTGTCTCTGTCTCTGTCTTTATGTCTCTGTCTTTATGTCTCTGTCTTTATGTCTCTGTCTTTATGTCTCTGTCTTTATGTCTCTGTCTCTGTCTGTGTTTGTCTTTATGTCTCTGTCTCTGTCTCTGTCTTTATGTCTCTGTCTTTATGTCTCTTTATGTCTCTGTCTCTGTCTCTGTCTTTATGTCTCTGTCTCTGTCTTTATGTCTCTGTCTGTCTTTATGTCTCTGTCTTTATGTCTCTGTCTTTATGTCTCTGTCTTTATGTCTCTGTCTCTATCTTTATGTCTCTGTCTCTGTCTCTGTCTTTATGTCTCTGTCTCTGTCTCTGTCTTTATGTCTCTGTCTTTATGTCTCTGTCTTTATGTCTCTGTCTTTATGTCTCTGTCTCTGTCTGTGTTTGTCTTTATGTCTCTGTCTCTGTCTCTGTCTTTATGTCTCTGTCTTTATGTCTCTTTGTGTCTCTGTCTCTGTCTCTGTCTTTATGTCTCTGTCTCTGTCTCTGTCTTTATGTCTCTGTCTTTATGTCTCTGTCTTTATGTCTCTGTCTTTATGTCTCTGTCTCTGTCTGTGTTTGTCTTTATGTCTCTGTCTCTGTCTCTGTCTTTATGTCTCTGTCTTTATGTCTCTTTGTGTCTCTGTCTCTGTCTCTGTCTTTATGTCTCTGTCTTTATGTCTCTGTCTTTATGTCTCTGTCTCTGTCTGTGTTTGTCTTTATGTCTCTGTCTTTATGTCTCTGTCTCTGTCTCTGTCTGTGTTTGTCTTCATGTCTCTGTCTCTGTCTTTATGTCTCTGTCTTTATGTCTCTGTCTTTATGTCTCTGTCTCTGTCTTTATGTCTCTGTCTCTGTCTCTGTCTTTATGTCTCTGTCTCTGTCTCTGTCTTTATGTCTCTGTCTTTATGTCTCTGTCTTTATGTCTCTGTCTTTATGTCTCTGTCTCTGTCTGTGTTTGTCTTTATGTCTCTGTCTCTGTCTCTGTCTTTATGTCTCTGCCTTTATGTCTCTTTATGTCTCTGTCTCTGTCTCTGTCTTTATGTCTCTGTCTTTATGTCTCTTTATGTCTCTGTCTCTGTCTCTGTCTTTATGTCTCTGTCTCTGTCTTTATGTCTCTGTCTGTCTTTATGTCTCTGTCTTTATGTCTCTGTCTTTATGTCTCTGTCTTTATGTCTCTGTCTCTATCTTTATGTCTCTGTCTCTGTCTCTGTCTTTATGTCTCTGTCTCTGTCTCTGTCTTTATGTCTCTGTCTTTATGTCTCTGTCTTTATGTCTCTGTCTTTATGTCTCTGTCTCTGTCTGTGTTTGTCTTTATGTCTCTGTCTCTGTCTCTGTCTTTATGTCTCTGTCTTTATGTCTCTTTGTGTCTCTGTCTCTGTCTCTGTCTTTATGTCTCTGTCTTTATGTCTCTGTCTCTGTCTGTGTTTGTCTTTATGTCTCTGTCTCTGTCTCTGTCTTTATGTCTCTGTCTTTATGTCTCTTTATGTCTCTGTCTCTGTCTCTGTCTTTATGTCTCTGTCTCTGTCTTTATGTCTCTGTCTCTGTCTCTATCTCTGTCTTTATGTCTCTGTCTTTATGTCTCTGTCTCTGTATCTGTCTCTGTCTCTGTCTGTGTTTTTTTATGTCTCTGTCTTTATGTCTCTGTCTTTATGTCTCTGTCTCTGTCTGTGTTTGTCTTCATGTCTCTGTCTTTATGTCTCTGTCTTTATGTCTCTGTCTTTATGTCTCTGTCTTTATGTCTCTGTCTCTGTCTTTATGTCTCTGTCTCTGTCTTTATGTCTCTGTCTCTGTCTCTGTCTTTATGTCTCTGTCTCTGTCTCTGTCTTTATGTCTCTGTCTTTATGTCACTGTCTTTATGTCTCTGTCTTTATGTCTCTGTCTCTGTCTGTGTTTGTCTTTATGTCTCTGTCTCTGTCTCTGTCTTTATGTCTCTATGTCTCTGTCTCTGTCTCTGTCTTTATGTCTCTGTCTCTGTCTCTGTCTTTATGTCTCTGTCTCTGTCTTTATGTCTCTGTCTGTCTTTATGTCTCTGTCTTTATGTCTCTGTCTCTATCTTTATGTCTCTGTCTCTGTCTCTGTCTTTAAGTCTCTGTCTCTGTCTCTGTCTTTATGTCTCTGTGTTTATGTCTCTATCTTTATGTCTCTGTCTCTGTCTCTGTCTTTATGTCTCTGTCTCTGTCTCTGTCTTTAAGTCTCTGTCTCTGTCTCTGTCTTTATGTCTCTGTCTTTATGTCTCTGTCTCTGTCTGTGTTTGTCTTTATGTCTCTGTCTTTATGTCTCTTTGTGTCTCTGTCTCTGTCTCTGTCTTTATGTCTCTGTCTCTGTCTCTGTCTCTGTCTTTATGTCTCTGTCTTTATGTCTCTGTCTTTATGTCTCTGTCTTTATGTCTCTGTCTCTATGTCTCTGTCTGTCTTTATGTCTCTGTCTCTATGTCTCTGTCTCTATGTCTCTGTCTATCTTTATGTCTCTGTCTCTATGTCTCTGTCTTTAAGTCTCTGTCTCTGTCTTTATGTCTCTGTCTTTATGTCTCTTTGTGTCTCTGTCTCTGTCTTTATGTCTCTTTATGTCTCTGTGTCTCTGTGTCTCTGTCTGTGTTTGTCTTTATGTCTCTGTCTCTGTCTGTGTTTGTCTTTATGTCGTTGTCTCTGTCTCTCTTTATGTCGCTGTCTCTGTCTGTGTTTGTCTTTATGTCTCTGTCTCTGTCTGTGTTTGTCTTTATGTCTCTGTCTGTGTTTGTCTTGATGTCTCTGTTTGTCTCTCTGTCTGTCTCTCTGTGTCTCTGTCTCTGTGTCTCTATGTCTCTATCTCTCTGTGTCTCTGTCTCTGTGTCTCTATGTCTCTATCTCTCTGTGTCTCTATGTCTCTATCTCTCTGTGTCTCTATGTCTCTATCTCTCTGTGTCTCTGTGTCCTCTTTATCACGAGGCTTGAACTCAGGACACAAGGATCCCAAGCCAACACCCTCACCACTGAGCCAATGCCAGAATAAAAATTCCCAGGGTTGGAAATTATATTTATTTTTATTTATATATTCTCAAAAGTTGCACCCAATTTTTTTTTTTTTTTTTGCCTGTCAGATTATCTCTTGGAAGTCCTGTTGTTATATTAATAATTGTCTTGCAGATTATTAATTTTTTTTGTTTGTTTTGCAGGTTATTAGTGCGAGTTTAGAAACATCCTGAATTTGCACCAAATTGAGCTTCATGGCACAATTTACAGAAATTATGTGTACTGGGCTGCCAATAAACCAAGAGTGACAGTTGAGAAGAAGGTAAATTTACCTGCAGTGACAGTTTGGGCAGCCATATCTACCTTTGAGATATACAATCGGACCCTTTTTCTTTGAAGGATCTGTCACTGCAGAAATTTACCGAGGTATGCTGCAAACCTTCTTTTGGGCCAGGGTACAAGATCAGGACTGTTATTTCCAGCATGATGGAGCTCCACCTCATTATGCACGTTATGTTCGTCAGTGGCTTGATGAAAACTTTCCCAGAAAGTGGATCGGCAGCCACGGTCTGACCGAGTGGCCGGCACGCTCCTCAGACCTGACATCTTCAGATTTCTTTCTTTGGGGGCTCATGAAAGACTTTGTTTATCGTGAAAAGCCTCGCACCATCCAATAATTAAAGGCTCAAATCACTGCAAAGTTTCAGAAAATTGATATCGAACTCTGAAGAGGTG
>NC_140963.1:123200602-123258102 GCF_056783735.1 Eptatretus burgeri | reverse complement strand
TTCTTCTGTTCTCAAGTTATTGTGCCTACAAACAAACAAACAAACAAACAAGCAGTCATAGACTGGTACTTACGAAATCGTCAACTTGACCTCTGACCTTCTCCAATAAAAGCTGTCTCTTGAGAAGGTAGCGACACAAACCAGAAGTTTCTGCGATGATTCTGTACCAAACCATCAAAAATCGAATGTTTTGGATGTTTGACCTCACTGTGACCTCGACCTTTGACCGATTTTGACCAAAATCTAGTCAGCACTAGCCATCACCCTCCTGAATCACATGGTGAAATTTGACATCGCGAGCTTCTTCCGTTCTCGAGTTATCTGTACCAAACCATCAAAAATCGGATATTTGACCTCACTGTGACCTTGACCTTTGACCGATTTTGACCAAAATCTAATCAGCACTAGCCATCACTCTCCTGAATCACGTGGTGTAATTTGACATTGGTTACTTCTTCCGTTCTCGAGTTATCGTGCTGACAAACAAACAAACAAACAAACAAACGGAAGTCATCAATATACTTCCGAAATCTAAAGATTTCGTAAGTAACAAGCAGTCATAGACTGGGACTTATGAAATCGTCAACTTGACCTCTGACCTTGTCTAATAAAAGCTGTCTCTCGAGAAGGTAGCAACGCAAACCAGAAGTTTCTACGATGATTCTGAACCAAACCATCAAAAATCGAATGTTTTAGATGTTTGACCTCACTGTGACCTTGACCTTTGACCGATTTTGACCAAAATCTAATCAGCGCAAGCCATCACGCTCCTGAATCACTTGGTGTAATTTGACATTGCTTGCTTCTTCCGTTCTCGAGTTATCGTGCCTACAAACAAACAAGCAGTCATAGACTGGTACTTACGAAATCGTCAACTTGACCTCTGACCTTGTCTAATAAAAGCTGTCTCGAGAGAAGGTAGCGACGCAAACCAGAAGTTTCTACGATAATTCTGTACCAAACCATCAAAAATCGAATGTTTTGGATGTTTGACCTCACTGTGACCTTGACCTTTGACCGATTTTGACCAAAATCGAAGCAGCACTAGCCACCACCCTCTTGAATCACGTGGTCTAATTTGACATTGGTGGCTTCTTCCGTTCTCGAGTTATCATTTTTTGGATGTTTGACCTCACTGTGACCTTGACCTTTGACCGATTTTGACCAAAATCGAAGCAGCACTAGCCACCACCCTCTTGAATCACGTGGTCTAATTTGACATTGGTGGCTTCTTCCGTTCTCGAGTTATCATGCCTACAAACACACAAACATACACACACACACAAACAAACACACAAACAAACAAACAAACACACAAACAGATGACGGAAGTCATCAATATACCTCCGAAATGTTTAGATTTCGAAAGTAACAATTGCAGAAAAAAGAAATCATGGAATCGTTTTGTTGAACAAAATTTAATCGAAATTTTGTACTCATCAAAGTCGCCACCTTTTGCAGATTTAACAGCCAAACATACTCGTGGCATTCTTTCTGCAATGGAAATCAAATATTGTTCGGAAAGTTCTTCCCAACACTGTTGCAGAAGTTCCCACAAATGTGTTGCACTTGGAGATTGCTTTGCTTTCACCCTTCTGTCCAGTTCATCCCAAACCAGCTCGATGGGGTATAAGTCTGGAGACTGTGCTGGCCTTCCATGATTTGAAGACTACCATCTTGTTCTTTTCTTCTTAGGTAGTTCTGACATAGCCTGAGGGTATGCTTTGGGTCGATATCTTGCTGTAGGATGAACCCCTGACCAACTAGACGAAGACCAGAGGGTATTGCATGGTGCTGCAAAATGCTTTGGTCACCCTTTAGGTTCAGGGTGCCAGTCACTGTGCAAGTTGCCAACTCTGCATCCAGCAAAAGAGCCCCAGATCATCACATTTCCTCCTCCATGTTTGACAGATGGTGTCACACACCGAGGAACCATCCTTTCACCTACTCGACGGTGTACAAAAACCCTGTGTGATGAACCGAAGATTTTAAATTTTGATTCATCAGTCTATAAGACCTTCTTCCAGTTTTCAGTCATCCACTGGCGGTGCTTCATGGCCCAGGCAAGCCTCTGTTTCTTATTTTGCCATCTTAGCAATGGCTTTCTTACTGTCACTCGACCTGTCAAACCTGCACCTGGAAGTCTTCTGTTCACAGCTGAAACTGAGACTTCCTTACTTCGACCGGTGTTCAGCTGTGCTTGAAGCTGCTGTCCTGTGAGCACACCGATCACACAAGCTGTTGACTCTCAGAAACTTGTCTTCTGATTGTTTTGTGGCTTTGGGTCTGCCAGACCTCTTCCTGTCAGAGTTTCCTCCAGTTTCCAAGTGCCATTTGATGGTGTAAGATCATTTGATGGTGATGGAATTTCTCTGAAGGAAAGACCTACACTTTTAAGGGTTATAATGGTCTGTCTGTCTTCCTTTGTTAATTGTCTTTTTCTCTCCATTACAATAGCAATATTATACTACGTCCTGCAGTGCAATATTGTCCAAATAATGCTTCAGAGGGTGCAGCAACACAGTCTGTTCCAACACTGCTGTTTCCAGAGGGTTTGTAACTAATCAACAAAAGTTGGGACACCTGCAGGAATTGTTTGCATCAACTTTCAAGGCTTAATTTACTTCCATTGCTGCAGGAGAGCTGCAGTTGCTAACCCATTACTTGTTCCCTGAAAAGGGCCTTTTTTGACAACTCTGAAATTTACATTATTTTTCAGTTTTTGGTCACCAAAAACTGTTTTTGTTTTTTTAACATCTGGCAGTTTACTGCTTTGCTTTGTACCATTTCAGGTTATTCACTGGACTTGACCTGCTTAAATTTCAGTAAAAACTGAAAAATGGGGGTGTTCTAAATCTTCTGACCGGTGGAGTATGTCCACAAATGTAACGACACACTTATTGAAAGAGTTGGTGATTGAATTTTGAAGCAAGTTCTCACTCGTGATAATTCTCTATTGGGAAGTCTCACAGTGTTGATCCATTGATTCGGTATTTGTTAAAAAGGATAACTCAACCGCTTCGTCATAAAAACCCTTCCGGATAACCAAACCCTCTTCCAGTTATTGGTCTGAGCTTCGTGTAACGTCTGCTTCCAGCTTCTTCGTTGAAGCTCATCAAAGCTAAGAATTCTGCTCCGGATCTGTCCTGTTTTTGTTATTTCATCCCTGTGTTGTCAATTCTGTTTTGAACCCATTCCCATGTTTTATCCATACACTTTTGGTGCGTATTGCTCAATCTGAGTTAGTGTGTCTGACATAACTCCAAAGGCCTCAGCTGTAAAGCATGCCTCATTGTCGTTCTTTCATTTCATTCTCAATACCTCCTACCAGAAATAATTTTCTGCTTACTTTAAAAGCTTTTAATGACAATTTAAATGTTTCATTTTCCAAACTTGTCCGACACCAACTCCACAAGATTTGTTCTCTTTCATCTCAATTTCTTTCTCATCTTCTTCACACAATTTATTTTCCAAATATGTCGATCACACAAATACTCGGTCCATGGACCCGTCCCTCTGAACTTCTTGAATGTCTTTCCTCCATTCTTTTAATAACACTTAATTTCATCCCTGCCATGATGTCTGTCTTCGTTTATCAGAATTAGGATCATGAGAAGGCCAGTCTGTAGCGAATGTCAGCACATGATCAGCAACACTTCCCAATCTTAACCTGTATTCCCAGTACGTGTCATGACAATTTATTTATTTTTACAAAATACATATGCACGAATTTACACACCCGTGAGCTCCGAATCCTTCCCATACAAGTAACAATACTAACACCCTGCCTGTCTTTCACATTCTTACAACATTTGTTATTATTTCAACCAATAACAGCACAACATCCAATATTTGATAAATAAACAGAGAGAAAATGTATCAATGAAATAAAGGAACCATTGCCTTTACACAAAGTATATTTTAAAAAAGGATTACCTTGATATGTGAAGACCTAGAACAGGGGTCGGGAACGTTTTTGACTCAGAGAGCCATTAAAGCAAAATATTTGGAAATCTATTTCAGTGAGAGCCATATAATATATTTTAAGACTGAATTCAACTAAATGTGAGTATAATAAGCCTCTGAATTTATTCTTTTAAATAATGTTGTTATAATACTCACCATTAATGGGACTTCTGGTGCTGCATGGATTTGCTGATGGCTTTGTAGTCTGGTTGGTACTTGGTGAGGTTAAGCTTCATGCAAGCGTTGAGGCTTTCATCCGTTAGACGTGATCGTAGGTTGGACTTGATGTTTTTAAGATGTGAGAATGACTGCTCACAGACAACGTAGATCCAAACAAGGTCAATACAGCAATACTCACACGCTGCAGTGTGAGGTATGTGACAGGAAGCGCGTTCCAAGTTTTGATAATCAGCTCGTCTTCGGGTTGAAGTTTTTTCATTTCTGTCCACATGTGCTTGCTCGCCAACTCTGCTTTCTGTCGTGCGATTCTTTCCAAATCTTCATTCAGTGACTTGAACTTATTCACCCACATGTCTGAGGCCTTCAGGTCAGCCACTTCTGCTTCAAAATCTCTGACGGAGACACCAGGAATGTAACTCAGGTCGGCTGTGTTCAGTGAACACTCGTTTGGATGGGTGATGAACTTAAAAAGACGAGTGTGCTCACGAAATTCTCCAAAGCGTGCTTTGAATGACTGTAGGAGACTGGATGTGAAGCCAGCTAACTGGTGGAGATCAAAGTTTTGAGTGGGCTCACTTGCTGTGCATGCATCTTTAAATTGTCTCAGTTTTTCAAAATGTAGTAAACGACCTGTTTCAAGATCCATGATAAAGAGCTCCAGCTTGTTTTCAAAAGCAAACACGGCTTGTTGAAGGGATAACACTGTATTTCCAATGCCTTGCATTTTCACGTTGAGCTCGTTCAGATGTTCAGTCATATCCACGAGATAGTAAAACTTGAGGAGCCACTCAGTTTCGGCTAGCTCAGGATGCTCAATCCCTTTCATTTCAAGGAAAGTCCGGATTTCGTTCAGGCAAGCCGCAAAACGGCTAAGCACCTTCCCTCTTGACAACCAACACACATTGCTGTGCAAAAGCAGACCGTGATAGTTATTTCCAACTTCATCCAGCAGTGTTTTAAACTGGCGAGCATTTAAGGCTCGGGCAACAATAAAGTTGATCACACGAATGACCAGCGACATCACTTCGCCAAGCTGCCCATCACACATCTGAGCACAAAGTGCCTCCTGGTGTAGAATGCAATGGAAACTTAGGATGGGTGTATTTTCATGTTCACGGAGAAGCGCCACAAATCCTTTGTTTTTTCCCCACCATACACGGAGCACCATCAGTACACACCGAGATAAGTTTATCCATTCGTAGATTTTTTTCTTGAGCGAACTCCATGAAAGACTTGAATAAATACTCACCTCTTGTGGACCCTTTTATTGGCAGAACAGCAAGACTTTCTTCGCGCAGTGTATCACCAGCAGCATATCTTGCAATCACACTGAACTGCGACAAATGGCTTACGTCTGTTGACTCATCCAAAGCCAGGGAAAAGAACGGCGCTGTATTTATGTCCTTCACTTGCGTTTCCTCCACTTGGTTTGCCATCATGATGGTACGATCATGAACAGTTCTTGCCGACAGAGGCATGTCTAGTATCCGTTTGATTATCTTGTCTTTGTTCGGAAGATCATCAAAAAGTTCATTGGCGACATCCAGAATGAACGTTTTTGCATACTCGCCATCTGTGAATGGTTTTCCGTTCCTCACTATTGCTAAAGATCCAGCAAAGCTGGCGGAATTATAGTCACCTTGCCGGGTCCATACGCGGAGTTGCTGCTGGCTGGCTTGCACCATGCTCAGTAGCTCTTGGCACGCTTTCTTTCTGCTGTCTCCCACAGGGTATTTTGATGCAAAGGTAGCATGGCGCGTGTCGAAGTGCCGCTTTATATTCGACCGTTTCATTGATGCAATTTTGTCATTGCAAATTAGACACACCACAGAACCTGCTCTCTCCACAAAGGCGAATTCTTCGGCCCATTCGTCCTGAAATGTACGATACTCCTCATCTTTTTTTCTTTTCGCCATCTTCTTCGTCGAAGGGTTAGCTTTGAGCAAATGAGAGAGAGGGAGATGTTGACCCAAGTGAGTCTGGCTGGCCTGCGCACGGGCTGACATACTCGAGAGGTGCGGCGCGGCCGGCCGACTCTGGGATGCTGTCGCCTCAGCGGTGGCGCGTGATTGGTCGAGATGAATTCCGTGACGCGTCTCGGCGGCGGCACGTCATTGGAGGAACCGAAATCACGAGTCGCCTCAGCGGTGGCGCGTGATTGGTCGAGATGAATTCCGTGACGCGTCTCGGCGGCGGCACGTCATTGGAGGAACCGAAATCACTACTCGCGTCGGCCGCATGACTGGGCGAAACAAAAACCGCTTCAGACAATTCGGAGGTGTTTTTTCTTCTCTCCTTCTGCCAAGTTCAGCCCTGCACGTGAATGAAGCACGACACCATTCAAACTATAGGTAAAGCTTCTGCGAGAAATATTGGGCTTTCCAAGTTTCAAACTCCAATTTTATCTGCGAGCCAGATGCAATCATCAAAAGAGCCATACCTGGCTCGCGAGCCACACGTTCCCGACCCCTGACCTAGAAGATGCAATTAATTTTGTAATTCTATTTCTCATTCCTTGTATAAGAAAAAGAAAAAGAGCAATCAGAGATTGCAGACCCTCGCCAAGGCTTGGTTTGTGTTGTTTTGTGTAGCGGTCATGTACTGGTGTGTTACGTAATTAATAAAAGACATAACTAGACCTGCCACTCTATAACTGCTGGCAGTGATGACTGGGAACCACGATATGCCACTTTGATGCAACCCCGCTTTGATCAGACACCTGATCCTAACCCGTGATGTTTTTTTAATTGTTCAATTGAATATAGAATGGGATTAAAATAAATTCAATTCCAATCAAATGGAAGAAGGAAGGAACCTTCTGGGTTCAGAAGGAACCCAAACAAGCAAAAAGCAAAGATGAAGTCATCAGTAGGAACATGGAGAGGATTCACATTTCAACTGCTACTCCTCGACCCTCAAGCCCATCTAGGCACAGCCAAGTGAGTCTTAGTCAAACAAAAAAAAATCAAAAAAACAACACCCAGATCAAACATAAAAATAAAATTAAAAATTCTGGCTGCCAAACCATGTGTCTGATCAAGTTGAAATTTAAAGCATGTATTCCCCATCACTACGAGATCACAACTGTGAAGTTTCACGTTGATTGATTAAGCCGTTCCAGAGAAAACATTATTTAATATTTTTCTTAAATTCAATATGGCTGCCAAACCATGTGACATCTATTATTCCTGAATAACCTTGTACACACATGCCTTGGGGAACATTTGTGTGAAGTTTCCCCTCGATCTGTCCAGCCATTTCGGAGATTTTGAAGGGTTTTTTATTTTTATACAATAGGGCTGCTGAATCGCGTGACCGATAACGTTGTCAAAAACAATTTTGTGGACCATTTTATCCCGAGATGACCCTCAAAAATTTTCATACTGATCGGATGTAGTGTTCTACATATGCAATTATGTCATAAGGAAGGCACCGATGATGTCATAAAAAAATCACACTCATTCCCCATATTTTTTCCTTGGTGCGGTTTCAGAGATAGAGGTCCAAAGTTTTTCCGTTTTTCTAACATGGCTGCCACACCACGTGACCAACGATGTCATAATTATCATTGAAACATTCTACAGGAGTAGTCGCACCAATGGTGAAAATTTTGTCTCAATCTGACAGTGGTTGTGGAGAAAAACACAACTTCTGTGTGGACAAAAACAAACAAACAAACAGACAGACAAATGGACCCAAATGCAATACCCTCTCCTTCAGCGAGGGTAATTACAATTTTTTCCTCCTCAATTGGTTGCAGCAAGCATGAGTCCTGCTGGTTAGTAAAAGGAAATGTCTGTTATGACCATTCTGTGCATCTGTAAATGAGTTGACAAGTGTGTCATTTTACATGGGACACTCCATATTGCATCATTTTGGCAGTTTGGGTCTACCTGTGTAGGTAAGGAACAAAGAGATTGACACCAGCACCAACCAGAACAGCTTCAACTCAACGATAATCATGGTATCACTTGAACATATAATGGTCAGGAACCAGTATATGGTCCAGTTTGTGGCACCTTGTCCTTCAATATCCAAGGAAAGCGATAAATGTTCATCTGTTGGAAGCAAACACATAATATAGAAACCTACACGGGACAGACAAAGAAACAGACATAGACAACAAAGATAGCGAGAGAGATAGAGTTGTTAATCCTCGTGGTCAAGGCAAATCCACCCGCCATTTCCTCAAAGTCCTCATGGCAATTAACTTGCAGACAAAGAGTTGCTGGTGATGAGGCAAGGCAGACAAAATGAGCAGTTCCAGCTCAGAATGCGAGTCATTCTTTACATAGCTACTTCCTCCATAGGAACACAAGTGCCGATTAAAGTCAGTGCTCCATGACAGTACCTCGCTCTGGTATGCAGCAGAAGGCCTGATATAACGTACCACAGGTCAAGACATGCTCAGCACGACCATCAAGCTGTAAAGCCAGTCCAGTCGTATGACCGTCCCATCCAGAATGTATAAGGGTTGACCTCTAATTAATGACTGTTCACTGCTAACCAATTGGTTGCTTCCATGCCAGGGATAGACACTTGATACTGTCCCTTACCATCTGCTAGTTTCAAAATAGCCCTTTGGGGTACGCAGCAGAATATTCCTGGTGGTAATAAGGATCAAGCAACATATGTCAATACTTTCTTTGGTTAAAAATAAATGCTTGGATTCTGTCCTGATTTCTCGACTCTGGACATGCTGAATGGCTCCTATCTCAGCAATGGTTAGAGGCCCTGTATCTCAATGACGCATCAGGACCATATTCCTGAACATATGTCAAGCATTCAACACAGTCTGGCATCCTGCTTTGCTTTCCAAATGCACTGTCTGTGGCACACAAGGCCACATTCACTCCTGGATTTCTGACTTCCTCCACAAATGCAGTCAAGGCGTTGATGTAAATGAAATCTTCTCCTCGACTCGACTTACCTCTCCCAGTGGAGGCTTGAGTCCTCCAAGCAAGTGTCTTGGTTTCAGTCTTGTTCCTCATCTACATAAGTGACCTCTTCAATATGGTAAGAAAATAAATTAGAAGGGAACTTTGACATGGCAAGTACAAAAATGAACGACGCCTATTTGGAGAGATGCAATTAGGAATGCAACAGCTTCAGGATGGCCTGCAGTTTTGCAAGGATTTGTGAGCTCAAATTACGATGGTCTTCTTCTTCTTCTTCCTTCGGCTGCTCCTCAATAGGGGTCGCCACAGCGGATCATCCGTATGATCCGCATAGTGATTTGGCACATGTTTTACGCCGGATGCCCTTCCTGACGCAACCCTGATCGCCGCTTATGACACAGGGATATGGTACACCTATTTTAACCGGGGTATACACCAGCCCAGTATACTGGTACTCATTTCGCCGACCTCAGAAGGATGACAGGCTGAGTCAACCCCCTGGTGTATTAATTCAGTGGCCCAACGGGGCTTGAACTCAGGACCGTTTGGATCCCAAGCCGCTGCCCTAACCACTGCGCCAACACCAGGACCTCTGTGGTATGTGAATCATAATTACTATGGTATGGTGTGAATATTGATCCCATGCTGATTTGTTAAGCCAACTCCACGTACAGTGGTGGCCAAGTGGTTGTGGATTGAAATCCATCTGAAGAGGCAGCAGTATTAGGAATTTGGATTCAAAGGTTCTGGAAGTTAAACTAGTTTTGGAGGAAAAGCCACATCACTGTTAGAATTGTCAGCAATAAACTGCTGACTCATTAATGGTCTTTGGGGTGAGAGGAATCTGCCTGCCTCACCTGGTCTGGTCAACAGATGACACCAGTCCAAACATTGTGGTTGACTAGCTCTCAATGCACTGGCATCTTTGCCACCCCTCCCAAAAATGTTTGCTTTGGACAATCCAAGCTACCTGCTCTTTGGGTTTGGGCTTAATAAAATTGATTGCGGAGGAATGGGGTGGGGGACTGGTATGTGTTAACACTTTCTGTTGTCTTCATGAATTTTCCATATCGCATCGAAATTGAAATCATTATAAAGGAATGTTCTTATGAACAAGTCCAAAAGTTTTTCCTATTAACAAATCTAAACGAAGAAGAAAACTCCTGACCAAATAAGTGAGACTTCCTGATTGAGAAGTGTGATACAAAGAATAAGGAAATAATATCTTTCAGTAAAAAATATGTTCGAACCTATAACCGAGCAAAGAGGACACAAAAGAAATACAAAAACAAGTGTTGTTCACCTTAAGATAGATGACTGCACTCGTTCCAAATCCCTCCATGGAGTAAAGCTGCAGGTCTCCCTGGAAGTAGCGGGCGTAAAGACGAGATATGGGTAGTCCATATCCAAAGCCAGCCTAAAAAAAAAATTATATACATACATATACATATACACGATTAGTAGAGTGACAAGGCCACACAGAAATCGGAACTACAAAGGAGGAAAAAGGATTCACGTACAAATCATTAATCATTACCGCAGAGAAAAGCAGAGCAAGAATAAAATAATACGAGGAGGATGTGGGGGTTGAGAGAAGAAATGAAAAGAGAGTGTGAAATCTAAAATGGGAGCGCGGTGTGGTGACGAGGGAGAGACACAAAGGTGCAGTACGTGGCTCAGGTTGGAGGAGAAGGAGGAGGAGGAGGAGACAATACCACAGAGATCGTCAAATATTGACAGACAAACACAGCCAGCCGCCATGACACCACACTTTAAAATGACGGACCACGAGGGGTGAGAGGGACAGACGGAAACAAAAATTCCAGCATTGCTATTGGCCATTATAAAACCCTCAGAATGAAGTAAAATTCCTCAAATATACTTTTTGGGGTGAATAACAATCTTTTGAGTGAAAGTAACAACAATTGTATCGATTTTTGTTCGTTGTAGGGGGTTCTCTCAACAATGATTGCTTTTTGATTACTCATTCCTTCCAAATGAATAAATAGCCCAAATTTACCTTGACAACACCCTCGCCAAAAAAATGGATATATTCTTTCCAAAATGGATATATTCTTTCACTCTCACTCTCTCTCTCTCTCTTTCAGAAAGGACCATCTGGCAAACCCACCTATCTACTTTCTGAACAATCCTCTTGAGGAAGTTCAGTCATTAAAACTCCTGGGTCTCACTATCAGCCATGATGTTTCTTGGGCAAACCACATTTCAAAGTACGCCTCAAAAGTAAGCCACCGACTGGGCATTCTCCATCATACAATGTCCTTCCTTGGTACACCTGGACTCCTATTCCCCGACAAGGCTTTCATCCACAACTTGATTGAATAATGCTCTCCCCTCTGGACTGGCTCGCCAGCCTCACATCTTGCTCAGCTTTACACCATGAAAACCAAGACCGACAAGATTATTGGAATCTCCCATGATGAAGCTGTGTCCATGGCTCCATCACTTTGCCATCACGGGGATAAAGGTGGTCTCTGTCTTCTACCGTCTACTTTCTGGTCTCAAACCCTCTGCTCTTTCGGTCCTTTATCCCCCAGGTTTCTTCAGTGTCATTATTCCCTCCAGGTCTTCAAGACAGCAGCTGTTCACCACCATCTCAAATCATCCCCAATCCAACACCATAATCTTTTCTACCTTTATTAACCACCCCCCCACCCCCACCCCAATCCATCCTCCTTCCAAATTTCCAATTTCCTCTCCTGTGAGTTTTCTTCTGTAGTCATCTTGTCCATCACATGCATCCTCTCCTGTCCCCCATTCCTCCCCACACCCATTATTTGTCTAAGTCTGCCTCTATCTTGGCATTCAACTCTGCTGTTGGTGGTTCCCCCCTCTCTCAACTGTTCCTTTTGTCCTGTTGTGTCCCGATCCATTCAGTGTACTAGTACTAGCTCTTTTAGGAGCCTCGACTATGTATAGAAAAAAGAAGCAGGAATTGGTTGCATCCGTATTGTGTAAATACACCAAAAAAGTAAATGTGTAAATACATCAACATTTCTGGTATTTTCCCAAAGTGCATTGCTTTAGTTATTTCTTATTCAAACAAAAAAATCCCATGAATCAAAGCTTATGAAAATTTAGAAATATTTGTTATCAAGGAAAGCACGATGAAAAAATTGAAAACTTCTCCACATGCAGCCACGTACGTACCAACGGTGTGGCCCTGTCCACGTCCATGCGTGGAAGAGGGGCAGTGGAGTACATGTAATTGAACAAGCGATCAATCTTGCGCAAAGGAACACCGCCTCCATGATCACTCATCTGTACAAGAGTAACCCCTCGAGTAATTCATTTCCATGAGTTCATAAAGTAATCGGTGAACAAACAAACACATGGTACTCAAGTGCAAAGACAAACCCTGATGGTGAGGTCTTCCTCTCCCAGAGTGACGAGCACATCAATTGGTGGGTAAGTCGCACTGCTCTCATGCTGTTCCACTGTTGCACGCATAGAATTCTGCAAATGAATACAGCACATAGATGAGTAGAACTTCCCTCTAATCGTTTTAATGGCTTCCTCTTGCCCTGATATTGTCAGCAACAAATTCATGTTGGTGCCAGAGTTCAGAAAACGAGAATAAAGCAATGACTTAATTTTTTTTTCAAAAGGACATTTTCAGTATCTCCAACAAGCCATCGATACAAATACGCAAAGCTCATCAGTCCGAGGCTTGGGCAATTATTAAACGTAATTAGTAAACTACATAACTGGTTCCAAAGTCACAGGCCTAAACACTGAAAATATGGATGGTTAATGACAAATAACACTTTAAGGGTTAGCTTTAACAGGATACAGGGGCTTCACATTTGGAACGTTTCAAGAGACTTTGCATGATAAGGCCAACTCGGTTTAAATAAGCACATGAAAAAGTTAAATGATATGCAACAAAACGTCCAGGTCACAAACCTTAAAAAGCTCAAAAAGCATGTGATAGAGATGAGAAGGAATGTAGACAACTTGAATTAGTTTATCAGGATCTTTATCTGCAAAGAGTAAAAAAAAATTATTGCAGTCTTTGCATACAAAATAAAAACCATGATCACACTACATATGATTTGGGAAGTGTGTGTTTGTTTGTTTGTTTTTTGTGGAAACCAGTATTACAAGTCATAATAAAATACTCTAATAGCACACATCATAGAAGTGGGGGGATTGACTTATCTGTAAGGACGGGTTCTTTGCTAATTGTTGTAAACTGGCATACTACAGAAAATTATTGGAACCATTTTGTCAACCATCCTCTCTTGTTCAAAGAAAAATAGGGGCAATTACTCCTGAACGCTCACCTGGTAGAATAATGATAGTGAGGACGAAGTCAACATGGGACAGAATCAGCAAAATGTACCAATGAACCAATGTTGTAGCAAATACCTATTTTGGGGAGCAACAACACCCCCCCATCCCCACAAACCCCCTGCGACCCCAATTTTTTAAATAGCATGAACAAACCTTGGTCCATCACCGGTGATGAAGGTTGTGATCAAGTTTCATTGAAAATGTGTGTGTAGTTTTGGAGAAGAAAGCAAATACAAATTTTGGGGGCCACACCTTCCCCCCCACTCCCCCACCACCGTGTACCTCCTTCGAACCCAATTTTTTTTAATGCCATGAAAAACCGAGGTACATCATATGGGTGATGAAGGTTGTGGTGAAGTTTCATCGGAATTGTGTGTGTAGTTTTGGAGAAGAAAGCAAATACAAATTTTGGGGAGAAACCCCCTCCCCCCCCCCCCAAACTCCCTCTGGAGAACCCCTCAGACCCCGATTTATTTTAATGTCATGAACAACCTTTGGTACATCACGGGTGATCAAGATCAAGTTTCATCGGAATTGTACGTGTAGTTTCTGTGAAGAAAGCAAATACCTATTTTGGAGGGCAACCCCCCCCCCCCCCCCGTAGAACCCTTTAGTGCCCGATTTTTTGTTGTTGTTTAATTCCATGAACAAACTTTGGTACATATCAGGTGATGAAGGTTGTGGTAATGTTTCATCAAAATCATCTGTGTAGTTTCAGAGAAGAAGTTGCATGTATTTGTGGACGGACGGACGACACGCCATTTCATAAGCTCCTTGAACTACGTTCCAGGTGAGCTAAACATGTTAAAATAAAATAGGGAGCAAAATTAATTGTGGTCTGGAGGGGATAAGTATGTATGTATATATATATATATATATATATATATATGTATCTATGTATATATACAGGGTGTTCCAAAAAAATGTACTCACATTTTGGCTCCTCATAACTCATTGAATTTTTCATTTATTTTCAGATCAAATTGACCCTAATAATGGCAGAAGTACGACTAGGTTTTGAAGAAAGAACATTTATCATAAAGTGCTACTGGAAGCACGAAAACATCATGGAAGTGCAAAGACAATTTAGAAGACATTTTCACAAAGATCCACCAAAGCGACGCACCATTGCTCGCATCCGAGATAAGTTTGAAACAGATGGAACTGTGCATGACGTCCATAAGGAGCGTTCAGGAAGACCACGGGCATCAACCACCCCCGCAAAGGAAAACCAATTGCTGGAAACCCTCCACCGATCCCCATGGGAATCTGTACGACAAATGGCTCGTGAGACAGGAATCCCAACATCAAGCGCCCGTCGCATTTTGAAGTGAATTAATTGGAAAAGTTACATTCCAACATTAATCTATTGGTCCGCGTTATCAGCTTTGTTTGGAATGTGATGGTCGTCAATTTGAACATTGGCAAACATGCATTTATCCATTTAACCATTAATCTTGTTTCTAAGTCAACAAAACAACGCATTTATTATCATTTAAAGAGTGAGTACATTTTTTGGGACACCCTGTATGTATGTATGTATATATATATATATATATATATATATATATATATATATATATATATATATATATATTATATATATATATATATATATATATATATATATATATATATATATATATATATATACATATATATATATATATACACATATATATTTATATATATATACATATACATTTATATATATATATATATATATATATATATATATATATATATATATATATATATATATATATATATATATATATATATATATATATACATATATATATATATATATGTATATATATATATATATATATATATATATATATATATATATATATATATATACATATATATATATATATATATATATATATATATATATATATATATATATACACATATATATATATATATATATATATATATATATATATATATATATATATATATATATATATATATATATATATATATACATATATATGTATATATAGTTGCAGTTTTGCAAAACCAGCACCACTTCAAGCAATGGCACACACAATATGGCTGTCCCGAGACAGTTATTTCATTATTATTCATTTTGGATAACATTTCCCTTTTGTGTAGGGGGTTTATGAGAAAATGCATTGCGTGGGCTTTAGTTAAGTGGTTTTCTTTCCATTCTTTACCCATCTTTCATTGTTTACATCATTTTGCTTTGCTGTACATGACAGTCCTTCACACATGCATGCACAAGGACCACAGCAACAGGGTTGAGCCATTTGCATATGCGTGCCATTCCCCATTCAAATTGAGTGCCATTATCCAACAGACGTTACACCTCAGACTTCACAAGACTCAAACCCCAACGCTGTAGCATTTCATACACCACCACGTCTTTATATATAAAAAAGTCACCACACCATCGGACCACAACCCAAGCTCGCTTACCTTCACCATTCACAGCCACAACAAGCAACCAACCACCTCCATCACAAATCACACTACAACCGTTAGAATTGTTCTTCAACCGCGGTGCCGTTCCAACCACCATCTCAACCACTTGCCTTTGATCGAGGACAGCAACCACCATCGAGCCTGCTCAGGGCGCCACTTCGCCCCTGCTCAGAGTGCAATGACCAACCAAACTCGCTGCCATCTAGCGTGTTTACAATGGCATTTCTGTTATTCTTCCCTTCTGTTGTTCCTCCCATTTCACACAATTGTGTGTGTGTGTGTGTGTGTGTGTGTGTGTGTGTGTGTGTGTGTGTGTGTGTGTGTGTGTGTGTGTGTGTGTGTGTGTGTCGGCGCAACAATAGCGCTGCCAGGGAACCATCCGCAACCTTTCAGGATGCTTGCACTACCAGTGAGGAGCGAAGCACACTGCTTCCATTTCAAATCGGGAAATCGCCCCCATGGCCCGGCTCAAAGACCAATGGAGCCATTTCCGGTCTGATAGCTTCGCAGAGGACACAGGTGTCAGGACGTCAGGATGCAGGCGAAGTCTGGGACAATGAATACAGCATGCTTGGAACACGAGGGGTAGAGATTGGTTGCCACGCGGCACAGTTGCGCCTGCTGGGGATGCTGGGCTCCAGCCTGTGGTGTAGCGGGCCTGCGGGGGCAGGGCATGATGTGGGGAGCGTGGTGGAGGAGTGGTTTTAGAGTGGTCACGTGCTTGCACGGGATATAGGAGTGCGCGCCGCCTGAGGCGTGGTCGTAGTTACTGTAGCCGTTGTGGCCTGCGGAGCCTGGAGGTCGTGTGGCTTGCAGAGTGCATCGCTCGTGGCAATAAAGCAGGGTTGTACTGTTCCCCCGCTCGTGTCTGCCTTGGAGCACCTCTGTCACAACACCACACAGCCCACTCGGATTGTATAAAATTGTGTGTTCAGAAGGATTCAGGAGTTCTTGTAGATATTTCAGAGAAGGTTCTTTCAGAGGTTCTTTTTTTGGAAGGTTATTCATGGCGTTTTCATGAGGTTCTTTCAGGAGATTTTTCAGAGGTTTTCTTTGAGGTTCTTTTTGGCCTGATTACGGGTGCACATTCTGGTGATGGGTTTAACATGAGACACCACGAGACGCAGCGGAGCACCACGGGACGTGATGGAACAATAACACGGATGCACAGCGATACCCCTTTATCTCAGTCTCCTCTCCCTTGCCTTTACCCAGTTAAGGGAAGTGATGGGCTCGCTCGCCACAAGGTTCAGTGCAGGGGTCGCCAAAGCCTCAAAGTTTTTTTTAATTTTCTCTCTAAATCTACCCTTCTACGGAGTGATTCTGATGGTGCCTGTTTTGTTAGCATAAGTAGGATTGTTTCGAAGTATTAGTATCGGGTTAGCTTTGCACTGTCTTCTTTTACTTACTATATTTATTATGCCAGACCCCACCCATTTTGCATATCCCTGCTGTACAAATCTCCCTTGTGTAAATAAACCCATTGTATTGACAGCATTACATACCTTTCCTCACGCTTTCTTGAAATAAATGTCCTTTGTTATTGAAGTTCAACCAGCTCATCACGTCTTTTCTTTCATTGGTCGAGCATAATCCACACATCGTGTTAGCCTGGGACGTTCTACCCTACGAATTGGCTCATGTCACCAGCCGATGCTGCACCTATCTGGTTCCCTCGGTAGAAAATCACAAGGTGCGGTGCCAAGGGCATGGCCTGCAGAAAGGTATCGTGGAAACCTCGAAGCATAACAAGCGGCTTTGGCTGTGTAAGATCTGTAGCCTGTTGGACCATGGAGTTATCTGTGATCGGCGGCCTCAGTGCCAGATATCGGATACAGTAGATAAGCCCAGGAAATCTCCCACTTTGCAGCACTGAACTCTGCACCCGTTACTATAAATACATACATATATAATTTTTTTTATATATATACACACACTTAAGCCCAAAATTATTCATACCCTATGAAAAATCTGAGAGTTTTGCATTTATCTCATACCTACAAGCTGGAGTGGTGGAACTTTCACTTCACCCAAGGACATTTAGTTGGCATGTACAAATGCACATATATTTTGGCTCAACATTGTTAGCATAACAATAGAAATGTTAAGATTTCTGTTTTTATGCCTGTCCAAAATTATTCAAACCCCATACCAAGTCTCAGAATTGAGGCCAATGTTTGTAATAATGCACATGCTTTTGATATTCCGAAGATTCTTTAGAATGTTATGCAATTATTCCAAGATGTGTGCATTCAATCTGAATGCATTACAAATGTGGTCTATTGAATGTACAGTGTGGAATGTTATCAAACAACACTCTGCTTTAGACTATAAATTAAGGGGAGCTGATGCAATCATTCTCAGGTCATTGTCAGCATGGCAAAGAAGAAAGAAGTCAGTGAGGACCTTCGGTTGTGCATTGTGAATGCTCACAAGGAGGGGAAAGGCTACAAAGCTATTTCAAAGCAGTTCCAAGTGCCAGTTACCACCATACAAAGCATAATTAGGAAGTACAAGGAGTTCCACACTGTAAAAAAAACATTGAAGGACATGGTCGGAAGCCAAAGGTGTCGCCTCGTCTGGCAAGAAAAGTATGGCGAGAGGCCAACAACAATCCACGGATCACTATTAAAGCTCTCCTGAACAATCTTGGCGAGTCTGGGACCAAGATATCAAGGCACACCCTCCAGCGGACATTGCACAAGGGGGGTCTCCATGAACGCCGACCAAGAAAGACTCCACTCCTCCATCCCAGGCACAGAAAAGCTCACCTGGACAAAGATTCAAGATTTTGGTCCTCAGTTCTGTGGTCGGATGAGACAAAAATGGAGCTTTTCGGGCACAGAGATGTTGCTTTCGTTTGGCAAAAGAAAAGTGAAGCATACAACCCTAAGAATACAGTCCCGACAGTCAAGCATGGAGGTGGGAGCATAATGCTTTGGGGATGTTTCTCAGCCAGTGGGCCCGGCAATCTCGTCAAAGTCGATGGTATCATGAAAAAGGAGCAGTACATCAAGATCCTTGAGGAAAACATCAAACAGTCCTCAGAGAAACCACCACGGGGAGCATTGGACGTGTCAGCAGGACAACGATCCAAAACACATATATATATATATATATATATATATATATATATATATATATATATATATATATATATATATATATATATATATATATATATATATATATATATATATATATGTCAGTCAAGAAGTGGTTCCGGGATAATGATGTAGATGTTCTAGAGTGGCCAAGCCGAAGTCCGGACCTCAACCCAATCGAGAATCTGTGGAGGGAGCTCAAGACCGGAGTGATGGTAAGGAAGCCTTCCAACCTCAAAGACCTGGAGACCTTCACGAAGGAGAAGTGGGCAAAAATCCCTGTAGAGACATGCAAAAACCTTGTGAGCAAGTATAAAAACCGTTTGGAGGCTGTAATCACAAACAGAGGCTTTTCCATTCATTACTGAATGCGACTTTAAACTGATCGAAGCAAGGGTATGAATAATTCTGGACATGACATTTTTTTGTAAATCTATCAATAAAATACCCCCGATACAATGTATTTATTGAAATGTCTCTTGCAGTGATTCTTTAAGCTGTTTGTCACATTCTTACGTCACTTAAGCCAGAAGAAACTCATTCCTCAAATAACACGATTCAAAATACTCCAAATTTGGTCAGGGTATGAATAATTTTGGGCTTAACTGTCTATATGCATATATCTATATTGTTGTGGGCCGGGGGTCGGTGGCGAGAACGACCATGAGGTGGGGAAAGCTTGCGTCATCTCCCACCAAACTCGCTGGAATTGTAGGCCGTCGCTCGGATAACTCCACGAGCCGGTAGGTCGTTTAACCGACCGTGATCGCCAATATTTCAACCGCATAGCATAGGGTCTATTTGTCGATAACCAATTTACCTAATTAACTCTGCTATTTTGACTACCGGGGAAACCATGCCTTCAGAACGTCTTCTCAAACCGGGTCACTCTACCGACTGCGGTTGAGTTGCAACTACAGTCTACCAACTCCGGTTTGGGTGCAGCCGAGCGGAAACTGCCAAAGCCGTACCGGCTGGAATGAACGGATTATCGGGAATAAAACTCCGCCTAAACTCAGATCCGAACCATGCTGGACCAATTCAAGAAGGGATGGAAATGAACTGGGAACATTTCTGTGATGATTTATTTACAGTAAATGAAGACACAAAGCAAGACTTAATGCAAATATGCAAGAAGTATTTACAATGTTCCAAAACACTTATTCAGTTCTACTTACCAGACAGGCCCACACGCAGACACACACACAAATTAAAAGAAACCCAGAATTCTTTGTTGGACCCTCGCAGCCGAAGAGAGAGACAAACTGGGGGTCAGAGTTCAGATGGGTACCTGGCCGTCGGAGAAAGGGGGTACTCCGTGCTGCGGCACCTGAAAATGGTCGCTGGTTTGGTCCCCAGTCGCATGTGTGGGACTCGAGGTTCGTGGCGGATCTCGGGTGGTGAATGGCCGGGATCCACGGAGGTGGGTCAGGGTCGCTCTTTCCTTCCTTGTAGAGGGCCAGCAGAGACATGTTCGCCGCCTTGACGACCCTCTGCTCAACCCTCGGGACAGCCCTCGTAACAGCAAAAACCCACCAAAACTCTCCAACACCCCAAAAAGACCCCTGCCTCAGAGAGTGCTCGGGAATTTATCGACCTCCCTCAGCAGGGAGGGCCTTGGTGAACACACCTCGCTGTCCACCTTTGATTGGACAGGGTCCCACGGCATACCCTCCCGGGGCGGGGCCTTGGCCCATGCCGGGAAACCCCAGCCACTCTTCCACGCGGGTTCATACTTGACGAGTAACAGAAACAATGTTGCAAAGGTTGTCGTGAAAGAGTTACAACGTTTGTGGGAGCCGAGGAACCGGAACCGCGAGATCTTGCCTTGGCACGTCAGGGTGCAAGAAGGCAGCTGGTTGGTGGTGGATCGTAATGGGCTGAGGGGTCATGCACGTGGGATGGTTGTTAGATGGCTTGTTGGAGGGTTCGTTGGATGTAAGTATTTAATAACCTAACTAAAAAGAAATCGCAATGCACGCATTTGATTCTCCCACGAGACAAAAGGAAGGGGATCTGACGACACACACACTTAACGACATTACTGACTTTTGGGACATCTGTATGTTGAATGCTTATGGTTTCCAGATCCGTAACAATATATATATATATATATATATATATATATATATATATATATATATATATATATATATATATATATATATATATTGTTACGGATCTGGAAGCCATTTGCACATAGTCAGTCAGTAGTCCCCAGGTTCAGTTATTTCGATAAGTATGTGTATAGTTAGATTCCTCCCTGTTTAATGGGAATTTCATGCGTGCGCTGTGAGTTATTTTGTAGTTCGTTTTTTTTTATATCCATCAACAACAACACCACCACCTGCTTCGTTCCGCCACCCAACCAAACCTTCGCGCACCGACTCCATTGTCCACGTGTTTTTGGCTGAAGGTGTGGGCGGAGCCTCCATCGCCTCAGATCAAGGCTCTGCTCTGAAGAAGGGCATGGAGCGTTTCCTCCAGCCAATGGGAAGCGAGAATGCCAGAAACTACTACAGAGCGTCTTCGGGGGGGGGGGGGCAGGCCACAGAGACGCCCCGACACACCCCCGTCCAATGAGGAGGCGAGTTACCTTAGGATGGACCCCTCCCACCTCACGTGAGGAATCAATAATAGTGGGGGCAATCCGTCTGGCAAAAAAAGAAGCCTCATTGCCTTGTTTGCCCTCGTTTTGCCTGCTGGGATCGTCTCGCTTTGCCTGCTGGCGTTCTTGTCTTGCCCGCAAGTGCTCGTTTCGTCTTGTCCGTTCTTGTGCTGGCTGGCATCCGTTGCGTCATACCCAGTCCCTGGTGCTTGGTGCGGCGACGAAGGTGTGGGTTTGCGTCCCCCCGAACCAGCTCGTCTCGACTAGACCGCACGAGGTGGAAAGGACGGTGCCTGACCGAACTCTTACCCTCAGCTCGCCTTCCCTCCCGAGCTGAAGTGTCAAATAAAGGCCAATCGGCCACATTTATTTTGTGTGTGTGTGTGTGTGTGTGTGTGTGTGTGTGTGTGTGTGTGTGTGTGTGTGTGTGTGTGTGTGTGTGTGTGTGTGTGTGTGTGTGTGTGTGTGTGTGTGTGTGTGTGTGTGTGGCGCCCGTCCTGTAAGTAGAGACTGTTCAGTGCCTGTGTTCATTGTAAATTGTATTTCTTCTATTCAAATAACTCTGCTCTTTGTCACCCTCTCCCCATTATAAATAAATATCTGTTAAATGTTCCAGTTTGTTGCCTGTCGTTTTTACCATTGAACCAGCACGGTTCGGGCTTGAGAAATAGTGAGGCCGTTTGGGCGGTAAGTTGTCATTGGGACCGGCGCGGCTCTGGTAACTCCCGCTCGGTTACGCCGGACTCGAGTCGGTACGTGCGACTCGGTTCGGACAGAGTCGGCCGAGGGTGTGGCTTCCCCGGTAGCTAGATCTGTCGTCCAATGGCAAAACGTAGTAAGTCATCTTTTGTTCATTTAGACTTTAGAGAGAACAAAGGAAAACTGTTTTATCAAAGGCCAAATCCAACTGACTTGCTCGGTTTTACCATTTACATTCAAGCATCTAGGATCCACTTTTACAGATTTTGTTATAGTATAAACATGTGACAGAACCTAGTAACTCCAAAAATGACAAAATCTCAACTTTGACCAAAAAGTGACTTACTAGGTTTTGCCATTGGAAGGTAGAGATGGCATGAGTACAAAGGTAAATTGGAATAGACAAGTGGACCCTGCCTCACGCCGTCAAAATATTGGCGACCACGGTCCTTTAAGTGACCCATCGACTCCGGATTTATCTGGGGTGACGACCTTTTAATTCCAGGTGTTCGGTGGGAGACGGCACTATTGCTCCGTCTAACGGTCGTTCCTCGCCACCGACCCCCGGCCCACAACAATATGTATATATACATATTATATATATAGTGTTATGGATTTCAGAATCGGATCTGACAAATGCATACAAACATTTAGGTCCTCAAAAAGTTATTTCCCTGAATGCATGTCCAGGATATACCCATCCCCATGTCTGGTGGGATTCCAACTTTGATGTGTTGAGAAGGGTAAAGAATAGATTCCCTTTCTTATGGGATGGCCTTTTTCTCTTTACAACAGACACATTCATGCACGCGAGATAGCCGTTAGCCCAACGGAGGTTCACGCACCTTTTTCCATCAACGTTTGACACCCCGTTCAGCAGCTCTATGGACGCTAACTGGCTCTTTTTTGTATCGGGCTGAACATTGAGGTGAATATTGTTGTTGACGTTTTATGAGCGCTTCACATTTTCGCTCGGTAATTCTGGCAAATGGCTGCTTTCTCAGGAATGATCGAGAGATGGGCGGTTTGTCACGTGCAACGATGCGCCAATAGGCAAGGTGGATTTGACTGAAGTCTGCTTGAGGCTAAAGTCACCTATAAAAAGGATGAGTGGACTGTTTTTGTCAGTCAGTTGGTGATAGCTGGTTGCGGTTCTTACAGCTTTGAGAGTTTTGTGACAGTTTGTGTCAGTGACAGCTGGGTTACGGATATTTTCAGCTCGTCAGTTCAAGTCAGACGGTTGCTCCAGTCAGTTCCAGTCAGATGCTTGCTCCAGTAAATTATAGTCAGATGGTTGCTCTAGTCAGTTCCAGTCAGATGGTTGGTGAGCTGGTGACAGTTGAGTTTGTGACAGTTGCGTTTGTGACAGTTGGTGACGGCCTTGCACCTTACAGCTTCTCACAGCTCCTAAGAACTGTCTGTTGGTTGTGGCTCCTGGTGGCTCCTGACGGTGGGTGATGCTCAGACTGCTAATGCTGGTTCTGCTCGAGACCTGCTCTTGACGTACCTGATTCTTGGCATCCCTGGTTCCTGGGGGTGACGGCGTGACGTCGATTGGCGTTCAAGCATGTTTGCGAGTGGGTGCATGGCAAGGCAGGATGCTGAAAACGGACTAAGGCACGCTCACACATTTCGGGAGGTTTTATTTTACGTACGACGACTTCTACTTGGTGAGCGAAACCGGATTTCTCTTCCTCCCTGAATGATCTGCTGGGTACCCTTGTCTTGTGTTTAATTGTTTAGTAAGGCATAGTGATAAGCATCTGCTCTTTGTATGTTTTTCTATCAATGCCTGAATAATTCTTTATTTGCTTGTGATTATTTTGTTGATTTGAAGTTACTTATTTTTACAAGGAAATAAAAAGTTTTTTAATTTATTTTTTGTCCTCATTAATAAATTCCTTGTTGACGTTCCAACTTGTCCGTGCTTGTCCTCTCCTTCCATTGATCCAGCATTGTCCGAACCTCGATAGACTGGGAGGTAATTACCAAACGAATTGACCTGTAAAAGTCGGCACGCACCAGCGGTAAAACGTTCAGCCGCCCTAATTAAGATGTAATCAAGATAAGATTGATGCTTTGTCGAGGGCACGCTCCCTGTTCAGGAAGCCAGTTGGCCTCCAGTTAAACGGCAAAATTAGACGGTGGACACTGGAACTCGTGATCCAAAAGCAACCCACCGTACCAAAAAGTTAACTGTGAGCGGTGGCCCCAGGTCCGGATCTTCCGAGGAGAAACAGGGATAAACCCCCTCATAATACACTCGGTAAACATGGCTGAAACAATACATATATATATATATATATATATATATATATATATATATATATATATATATATATATATATATATATATATATATATATATATATATATATATATATATATATATATATATATATATATATAGTAGTAGTACAGGCATTATATGACATGACCTCAAACAAATTGCAATAGAAACTCTTTCAACTGGTTTATTCTCATAAATATGTCTCAAAAAACATATCAAAAATCCTAACGAATCCAAGTGGTGGAAACCATTGAAAAGTACTGAAATCAGTGATGGCATTTTTCTCCATTGTCGCCCATGTTAAAATAATGGATTTTTGCATGTCTGCTTGTCTGATGTCCACACAAAGGGTTCAGTACTATCCACAATCTACCAGAAACTTTGTTTTACATGAGACATGATATTGGGTGCAGTCCAGTGCATGTTCAAAGTAATCAGTCCAGTGCATGGTCAGAAGAAGTAATCGCCTATGGGCTGGCCTGTCCGTAGATCACATTAAACAAGTGCTAATGAAAAGCATGAAGACCAGTGGTGGCCTCACAAAAGGACGAGGGATGACAGAACAGCAGTGTGTAACATGGCTTCTCACCA
Organism: Eptatretus burgeri; assembly: GCF_056783735.1. NCBI lineage: Eukaryota > Metazoa > Chordata > Myxini > Myxiniformes > Myxinidae > Eptatretus > Eptatretus burgeri. The sequence continues at coordinate 123,232,995 of NC_140963.1, read as the reverse complement.
TGCCAGCTTGTGCTGAAGTCAACAATGCCATGCAAGAGCTAACAGGAGTCAATTACAACACTGGTGAGCAAAACAAGGGCATGACAGATGCAAGGTAAGCACGTGACCTTAAGGACACACACGCATTTCTGAACTATCTCCATGAAAGAAACCCCTTTCTGCCCTGATCCAAGCTTGCGCAGTGTCTCGACTGGGGTCCATGCACACACTACTGTGAATGTTGACAAGGCAAAGACCATCAGGAACACCATCTTGGCCAGCATGAATGGACACACCACTGCTGAGTACACATTCATGAAAAGGGATCAGGCAATCACCTTGAGCACGCAATCATCAGTGAAGATTGGTGGCGAAGCAGTGCAGGTGGATCCTCAACTACTTTTCCAGCGACTCACAGTTGCTGCAAAAGCATCATGGGATCTGGCGTCAGTATTCAAGTATGAGCTGTGCAGTCATCCACCAGCACTGTTTGACACCTCCCTAATGCTTCAACAGCCACAGAAGCCAGTGCTAGCAGATGCCATCTGGGCCCTCCTCACACTTGACCTTCCAGGGATCACAGGCCAGGTTCAGTACGTGCTGGATGGTGGAGCACTTGTTCAGCGCATTCCATGGACACGTGGATCCACATACAATAACATCTGCAGGTTGTACACCGAGTATGTCACAAGAAAGTATGGGGAGGCAATTGTCATTTTCAATGTACATCATAACTCATAACTGAGGGTACATCCACCAAGGACATGACACACCAGAGACGAGCAGGTAGGAGGGCTGGAGCAACCGTGACTTTTGATGAGGGCATGCCTGTTACAATGAAGAAAGACGAGTTCCTCGCAAACAACACAAACAAGCAACAGTTCATCAACATGCTCAGTGGCCAACTGCAGAAGAAGAACTGTCAGACGTATCATGCTTCAGGTGATACTGATCTCTTCATAGTGCAGAAAGCGGTAGAGTCTTCAACCACAACAAACACTGTGCTCATTGGTGATGATACAGATCTCCTCATGCTCCTTATCTAGCATACCAAGCTCGAGTCACATGACCTCTTCTTCCAACCTGAGCCAAACAAGAGCACAAAGAACCCACGTGTCTGGAACATCAAGGCTCTCAAGCAGCAACTGGGTCCCAGTGTGTGCACTCACATTCTCTTCATCCACGTGATCCTTGGGTGTGATACTACATCCCGCCTGTATGGCATTGGTAAAGGAGCCACCCTCAAGAAATTCACAACCAGTGATGACTTCGTGAGCAAGCTACAGTGTTTGACACACCGTCAGCTTCCACAGCAGATGTTGTGGCAGCAGGAGAGAATTCTTTGGTCTGCCCGTACAATGGTAAGCCTGGGGAGGGACTCAACTCACTACGACACAAGCACTTTTGTGAGAAGGAGGCTACTAACAGCTCCCCAGGAACTCCTGCAGGTCATCAGATGCAGGTTTGTGATGGAAAGATGGAAAGAAAGTGATGGGGGGGGGGGCTCATCCCTGCCCAAACTGACTTACCACCAGCTCCCCAGGAACTCCTGTCGGTCAAGACAGATTGCAGCAGCCTAAGGTGCACATGCAAGAAGCATGACATTGAGTGCTCTGTTGCATGTAGCAACTGCAAAGGATCAGGGTGTGCAAATTGATTTCAGACTGAATGTGATGACGATGACGATGATGAAACCAGTGGTTGAGTAACCAGCCAACCTAAAATATTATGTTGCCTTTTCTGGTATAATATTAGTGTTGTTACTTTAAAATAATGTCTTCAGAAGCACATGACTTTTTATCGTTACACATTATTATTGTGTCAAAACGAAGTTTTTGCAAGATATGTTAGTCAGCTTGTATGTTTTTTTTTTGTTTGTTTGTTTGTCTGTAATCACGAACAAAAAAATTCTGCAGAGCACAGTTATCATTAGAAATTTTTGTAACTTCGCATATCAGAGGCCGATAGAGGTCCCTTTCAGCGCATAAAATTTTGAAGGTCAAGGTCAAAGGTAAAGGTCACTTTGTCGTAAATCAGGGGAGTCGACAAAACCCTTATTTTTTGAGTAATTTTGATCTAATCGTCTCCAAACTTTATGGGAATGTAGTATATGGTCTGGCGCTCAGCTGATTCGTTTTTGGTGGCGATTGGCCTTGACCTTCATGGTTCGCGCCTGAGGTCAAACATATTTGACCCCAAGGTCAAATTTTCAAGTTTTAAGAACCATATCGTGTCGTACCTCAAATTGAACACCTCGATGAGTGCTTTCTAGATATGTCAAACTTGAGACATTATGACGTCATTTGGTGACGTAATGAGGCAAACACATATTTTTCATGGTTACTCTGTAGGACGATTCTCATCGGAATTTCTCGTAGGCAGATATTCCTCAAGGAGTCGCTTCTGGTGGATAGCAGCTCTGTTCACCTCAGTGTGACCTTAAAGAAGTCACACGTGGTCACCTTTTGGCAAGATACGGGTCACCCTGCGGGTAACATTGGTTTATTAGTTGTGTTGAGCATCAGTGCATGCACTATTAAAGTATATATGCCAGGCCATCATAAATGGATTTAAATCATTTAGAGGTCTTATCTGAAGGCACGGGTCATCTCAATAATAAAACCAGACCATCTTCCTATGGAAATATGTGTTTAGTATTACATATATAGTTAGAGCGTTGCTAAATATCCCATTATAAAGTAGCAAAAAATGGTACCAGAGTACAGTGAAGAAACATTTTGGAAAAATAAAATAAAATAAAAAATAAAAAATAATTAAAAATAATTTTAATCTATCTAAAATTCCAGCAATCTCTGTGTGTCTGTCTGTCTGTTTGTTTGTCTGCGACTGCCGTTTCGACGACCGCTGGTCCGTCCGATTGAAACTTGACAGGAATATTGCGGGCGACCCGCAAATGTGCCTTTTCGAGGTTTGATGTCAATCGGACGAGCAGTTCCTAAGTTACGGCCATATTACTGCTTTTTCAGTGTTGAAAAGGTGTATATATGGCAGCTGAAGGTGTCGTTCCACCTTCTCATGCCAATTTTTACCCAAATTATTAATAACCGGACGACCACCGGTCCGATCGGATTGAAACTTGCCAGGAATATTGCCGGGGACCCGCGGATGTGCCTTTTCGAGGTTTGATATCGATCGGACGAGCGGTTCCCAAGTTACGGCCATGTATCTGTGAACCAATGACAGGACACGGTGCTATGACCTCACGAATGACGTCACAATTAATGTTTATTTATTTATTTCTTTTTTTGAAGGATTGACGTCACAATTCTTCTTCTTCGTTTGGTATGACGTCTCAATCGACACTGGGGACCTTGGTATGTGCCTTTCTCTGGGTATGTGCCATACCTGGGTATGTGCCAAACTCCCAAGGTTTGATTATTATTCAAATTATTAATTAATCCCAAGGTTTGAATTTTCCCGAGGGAAACAGCTGTTTCCCAAGGGTTTGAAAGCTGTTTTTTTCCCAAGGTTGGAATTAATCGTTGTGCTTGGGAGACATTTGTGAATACATTTACAGAGAGAGGGACAAGAGAGGAGGGACAAGAGAGGAGGGGAGAGATGAGGGGGGAGAGGGGGCGAGAGAGGGGGTGAGGGGGCAAGCGAGTGGAGGGAGAGAGGAGGGGGACAGAGGAGGGTGGAGAGAGGAGGGGGGACAGAGGAGGGGGACAGAGAAGGGGGAGAGGGGTGAGAGGGGCAAGAGAAGGGAGAGAGGAGGGGGAGAGAGAGGAGGTGAGAGGTGGAGAAAGAGAGGGGAGGGAGAGAGGAGCGGGGAGAGAGAAGGGCAAGAGGGGGTGAGAGGGGGGCAAGAGAAGGGAGAGAGGAGAAGGGAGAGAGAAGGGCGAGAGAGGGGGTGAGAGGGGGAAAGAGAGGGGAGGGTGAGAGGAGGGGGAGAGAGAAGGGCGAGAGGGGGGCAAGAGAGGGGAGGGAGAGAGGAGGAGGACAGAGGAGGGGAGAGAGGAGGGGGAGAGAGAGGGGGAAGAGGGGGGCAAGAGAGGGGAGGGAGAGAGGAGGGGGGACAGAGGAGGGGGAGAGAGGAGGGGGAGAGAGGAGGGGAGAGAGGGGGGCAAGAGAGGGGAGGGAGAGAGGAGGGTCGAGAGAGGAGGGGGAGAGAGGAGGGGGAGAGAGGAGGGGAGAGAGGAGGGGAGAGAGGGGAGGGAGAGAGCTGCGAGAGAGGTGGGGTGAGAGAGGAGGGGACAAAGGAGGGGGGAGAGAGGGGGTAGAGAGGGGGAGAGAGGGGGAGAGAGGGGGGAGAGAGAGGGGCGAGAGAGAGGGGGCGTCACAATTCTTTTTCTTCGTTAGATATGACTTCACAATTGATGCTGGGGACCTGATACTGCAGGCACGAAGCTGCACATACTGGCACGCACCTACGGGCCCGCACTCGTAATTTTAATTTATAAAAAATAAAAATTCCCACCACTTGGATTCATTAGGACTTTTTATATGTTATAGAGGAAACATTTATGAGTAATGAACACATCAGATTTTCTGTTGCAATTTGTGTGAGGTTCAGTCCTTCTTTGTCATATAATGCCTGGACTAATGTATGGAAAAGGCTCTTCTGGCTAAACAGTTGCATACGCTTCCACCTATTATGTATGAGCTCAGAGCGACAGCCCCCGACTTCCCAGTGGAATTGTACTGCAGCCAATGCCAGGAAGAGAATTTCATTCTCAATTTTATAGACCAGTCCACACTGGAGAGGGAGAGTGTTACCTCTCTGGGGTGGACTGGTCAGTAAAATTGAGAATTCAATTCTACGAGTCGGTGACGTGATGATCGTGAAAAGAGCCATCAGAATAAAACTCTGAGAACAACAAAAATTCAATAGTTTGGTCCATGAACTGTGATCCCTTACCGAAGCAGAGGTGGATACTTTGAGTCCTGGGAGAACTCCGTTCCACCTCTTGAAACCCGCAAATGGATAAAACAACAAATGACACACACGCACACACCTTGGTCCATCAAGTCTCGATCCATCAAGTCTTGTGCGACTTCTGGTGACATTCATGACAAGATTTCTCCAAACATCCCTATCTTGCACTGCTTCCTGAAGCTCAGGCCGTGACCGCTTGGTTACAGTCTTTACCCCATCCATCCAGCACATACCAATGTGTACACACACACACCGATATAAACATTTACTATTTTCTGGGTGGGCTCACGATTATGGAAAAAAAAATATCACAAACTGTCTGGCAACTAAAATATCGAGAAACAAAAGTTGGCCGGTGTAGCCTCGCTCTCAGTAACAGAGCGTCACATGACCAAAGACTGTCAGGTCATAAATGGCAAAATATGGATGGTGTACAGTGGTAGTGGTAATAAACATTCATAGTTTACGGACGATATACAGTGATGTTAAAGTGCAAACTGACATACTCCAGAACAATATTGGAACAATAAAGTAACCAGAGAAGTGCATTTCCATTATTACATAGTTAGGACGGTACTGCATGTTTACATGTATTTCATCATTTATATAAACTGTATTCTTCTATTATCATCTCCGCCACCAAAGGTGTATGGAAGTTATGTTTTCGCCCCTGTCTGTCTGCGAGAAGGATATCTGAAAAGGTTGTGGATTGATTTTGGATGAAATTTGATGTATAGGTTGGGTGTGTGACAAGGACGAACTGATTAGATTTTGATGAAGATCCAGATCCAAATCCAGACATGAAAATTTTTCAGCGATTCTTCACCATTGAGAGATGGGGCCAAAAATGATATATAGAACAACATTTCAAAACGTTGTGGACAAGTTCCCGACAAAACTAGGTGATGAGTTGGTGAGGTGACAAGAACAAGCAGATTCGATTTTGGTTCAGATCCAGATCCAGATCTGGCCTATCAGTGGGACAGAAAACAAACTGTTCAGCCTGGTGGAGGTATGCAGTCCCCCAAGTGCCGTTCTAGTTATTATTATTCAGCGAATCATTTATTATCACCATTTTAGCTTAAATCTCTTTTGATCCTTGTGCTCAAATGTAACGTTACTATTGTTACGAATCTGGCAGCCATGAGCATTCAACATTCAGGTCCCCATAGCTCAGTTATTTCAATAAGTTAATGTGGATAGATAGCTTCCTTTTCCCTTTGTCTATTGGGAATTAAGTGTGCATGCGCTGCGAAGTTATTATGTAGATAGGATTTTTACATCGACGACGACAACAACGCCCATCTTCGCTCTCACAACACTCTGCTCGTGGCATTGTTTGCGCGTTCGCCAGCAAGCGCGCGTGTGGGCGGAGTCCAACATAGGCATGGCGTCCCTCTTTAGCCAATCGGCAAGAAGCGGGCGTCTCACCCGCCCCATTTCCGACTCAACACGATCGCCATTACACACGTGGTCAGACATGAGGAGGTGGGCGGAGCTACAGGCGCCTCTGATCAGGACTCCACCCAGAAGGGTGGGAGTTGCCCCGCCTACCGTGGGCCTGTCCAATGGAGGACGGCCAGGGAATCGCGCGATGGGTCCGACCAATGAGGAGGCGAGAGGCCAGGAGAAGAGGCCCCTCCCTCCTGGAGAGAAAGAGTGGTTGTCTGGACCAGCGTTGGAGAGACAGTGTGCTCGTGGCAGGAGTGTTCAGGAGACAGAGATTGTGGCATTTGTCTAGCAGCCGGTCATCGTGTGTGGGACATTTCCAACCTGGCATCCAAAGCCAGTGAATGGTTGTCGACGAGGGCTCTGCGGACGGTCGTGGTCGTGGACTTCGGGTCCCACCAGTGGTTTCGAAGTCGGTGTGGCCGCACAAAGCGGAAAGGTACCACGGTCCGGCTTGACCGAGATAGACCCACAAGGTCCATCTCTTCCTGGGGTATTTGCGTGTGCGTGTGTGTGTGTATCCCTGGGCCCTGTCTTTAAGTAAAACTGTGTAAGTGCTTTATTTTGCTCATTGTACATTGCCTTGCTGAGTCGTGATGGCTCTTCCCTTACGTGCTCCACTCGTTCCCCCGATTATTGTAAATAAATATCCCTATTGTTAAATGTTTCAGCTCCTCTTTGTCCGTTTCTTCATTGGTTTAGCATGGTACGTGTTGGAAAAATTGGAAGCAGAAAATCGTGCAATCGGCTCGACAGGATTCTGGTACTCTCCGCTCAGGGTACGGCTCGGATCCAGCTCGGTAACGGCCCAGATCGCACAGATCCTGCAGAGGGTGAATTTCCCCGGTAGTTTGGACGACGTGGGTATTCAGGTAAATTGAAATTGGCAATCAACCCTATCCCACATGGTCGACCTATTGGCGATCTTCGGTCTGATAAGGGACACGTCGGCTCCAGAGTTATCCGGGGTGACGACCTATAAATTCCGCATGTTCAGTGGAGCCGACTCTACTGTTCCACCTAGCGGTCGTGCTCGCCACCGAAACTCGGCCCCACAACACTATCTTTATGATCGATGATGGGGTGATTATTACTTTGGCAACAACTGATATCTTCAGCTGTGTATGCCCAGATTTTCATTTCGCTTCAAGCAGTGCTCGTGGTTGGTTGTGCAGTGCAGGCGCGATCTTTTATTTCACGTTTGACATAGTTTTTGGGTGTTTCGACTTTTTGTTTTAATGGACCGTGTACTTTATCAAATATAAAAAGATCTCTCAAAATACACTTCATCAAATATATGAACTCAAAGCTTATTTTCAATATATCTGCAAATAGGATGCACCCCAGTATCTCCTTGCAGAATGCAAGCATGCCCACGAGTATATGGCCACCTGACTATATCTGTCCCTTTTGTGCAAAATTCCTGAGAATCCCACAGAGTGCCCGAGGGCCATATAACCGCACTCGTATACGACCATATACACATTGCGTACGCATATCGACATCATAGAAGTGGGGGAATTAAGCTGTCTGTAAGGATGGGTTCTTTACTTGTCTATATAAACTCGAATTTTGTTTAAAAAACCTCCCTGAGCAAAATCCCATATTTCATTCATTATATGAAAATAATAAATGTAAAGAGAACATCATATTATTACATCATGAAGGCAGTTGGGATTATCCATTGTTCAAGAAAAAAGGCACAGCCAACCGAAGCACAACTAACGATTTTGAACCAAATATGAAAGAGCAGACTTAGCCTCAGATGTTGTTTCGTGCATGATCTTCCAACTTCCTCAGGGACATATTCCAAAAACAGCACATGATGACCATTTTATATATGGTAAATCACGCATTTTATCGGTCCCATTTGAAGCACCCTCGGAGAGACAATGACTACGGTTTCAGACAAGACCAAGGAATGAATGTCTTGTTTCAAAGCAGAAGTACCCAAACCACAACCCGGAGGTAACAATGTGCAATAGTCACGTGACTTTGCAAATATCCACATCGGAGCATGACAAAAAAGCATTCTTCACATATCATGTCATGGCCAAAAATTACTGCTGTAAAAAGAAAACATCAAAAATTCAGTTTGTATTGTTATAAAATAAACAACGTAATCTGAAACGTGGTAATTTCAAAAAAACAAAGGTTACCATTTAGTTTGTCCACCTTCAGCTCCGGTGAGCCCAAGTAATACTGATCACACAGCATCTTCGCATTTTCGTAAGCATCTGCACAAGAATAACAGCAAGGATCATCAATAACTATAAGACAGAAGAATGTGTGCGTGTGTGTGTGTGTGTGTGTGTGTGTGTGTGTGTGTGTGTGTGTGTGTGTGTGTGTGTGTGTGTGTGTGTGTGTGTGTGTGTGTGTGTGTGTGTGTGTGTGTGTGTGGCCATTTTCCTCAGAGACGGCCAAACGCATCTCCGTCAAACTTTCATAGGTTCATCAGGGAGTACTGTGGAGTGTTTTAGGCAAAGAAATTTTTTTTGAAAATATTGAAAAAAAGTTTTCTTTTATTTTGAAAAATTGCTCTGTTGTGGCTAAAACTTTGTACCTATGTGAAAAGTGATATTAAATGATCCCCGACCCCATTCCTTTGTGGGTGTAGGGAAATGTTTCAGGTACCACAAATAAAAAAGGAAACAAAAAATCAAAATTTGATATTTTCAAAGTGCCAATAGGATGAGGAGAGCACCGGCCAACGCCGGGGAAACCCTTGTTAGTTTAAAATAAAGAAATGAAACAGCATAAACTAGAAGGGCACTCAGTAGAGCGCATACCTCCACCACACAATGCCTGATCCATGAGAACATATCGAGCCCATTCAATTTTTGAAATATCATGCTATACAGTACGATATCGTTTTTGGCCTCATCTCTCAATGGTGAAGAATCACTTTAAAAATTAAATAATTATCGGATCCAGATCCGGATTTGGATCTTCACCAAAATCGAATCAATTCGTTCTTGCGACACACCCAACGTGTCCACTAAGTTTCGTCCGAATCAGTCCACAACTTTTTGAGATATCCTGTGCACAGACAAACCGACAGACAAACAGACAGAAAAGGATGAACACAAAACCTCCTCCACTTTCGGTGGCAGAGGTAAATATAATCTCCTTTTGAGACTAAATAATGACGATGGAGATTTAGCAAGCTTGTTTCATGCGACAACATTTGGGGTCAACATAAGCAAGACAAAAGATTTTGAAAATGTTTGATTTTTCTCATCCATTCAACAACAGGTAGTGGCAGGCAGAGGTATAGGTATTGGGGTGGGGGGGTGTGAGGGGGTGGTAGAGGAGGGAGGGTTACGGTGAAACAGAACTCAAGGAGGAAGAGAATGACCCTCTAACATTTATACACCATCCCACACAAAACGACCAACCACACAATCATATCAACCTTTACATGACATTCCACACAACACGGTGGACATAAACAATTTGCGATCATCGAGCCGAATGTGAATGTTTCTGAACAACCATCGAGTCCTAATCAAGATCAGTATGGACATGTTTGACCCTCTTCTGCATTGCAATGCCAAGGCCGTTTTACCCCGAACCATGTCGGTTTAAGTGCGGAATGGCCAGCGTGCATCCGCTGAGAGCTTAAACATGCTGTGCCTTGCGATAGGTTTTCATTTTAGTCATTCCAAATCGAGTCTCGTCCTTCCCAGACTCGAGATGGTTTTACATTATCTTCATCATATATCCTGTTTCCATTACGACAATATTTTATTTTCCTCTTTTTATAATCATTCATTAATTCTCAATCCACCCACCACCCCTTACCCATGTATCATATTCTCATTTATTATGATTCATCTCTTTTCTTCATCTCAATTTCACATAATCCTTCAGGTTGTCATGTCAATCATCCAGGAAGACATGTACGTGTAAGTCACTGATCACTCACTGCAATGTTTGCATGTACTGTAGTTCCTTGTTTATGGAGAGAGAGATAGAGAGATAGAGAGATCGAGATATAGAGATATAGAGATATAGAGATATAGAGATAGAGGACTTTTATGTCCTTTTATTACAAAAGTATGAAAATTGATTGCCTCACATGCAGAGGCTCACACAGTTGCACACAATTTTACATCATAATCAAACAAAGAGAAAATTTAGACAGAGGGTATACAGTGACTAACTAAAAAGTTAATTTTCACTGACCCTCAGATACTTTACAGAAAGCATTGTTTACACACCATTGGGTCTCAAACACCTGAACCTGAGAGCAACACCAGAACTCCAGTTTGATTCTAGAAACACAAAGGGCTTTAAACACCTCGAAGCTGTCTATTGTATTCAAATCATTGCACATTTTTGATTTTCTTGTTTTATATAAAGCAAACTTAGCTTGTGAAAGGAAAAAATGAATTAGGATTGCTGTTGGGGAGTTGAAGGGCATACTCGAGCCAAAAATTAAGGTTGGAAAATCAAAATGACTCGAGAGACGTGCCAAAAGCATCTTCAGGAAAACAAATAAAGGTGTTAAATGGTTACAGCGTATGTACGTGTGAGGTAGTGTTTCGGTTTGTCCACAGAAGGGACATTGCTCACTTTTTGTTTGTGAAAACCGGTGAATTAGAGAATTTGTTGGCAATACCCAATGTGCGATTCTCCATTGGAGATCTCCAACCTATTTTGGTACAGGTGGTCTATAGTACCAATTCCAAATAGGATAAAGGGGAGGGGGTTTTGGTAAGACTGTGACCCATCTACAGGATACAGGGAAGGACAAAGAGGGAAAAAGGACTGTTGGGCATTGTATGTTCAGGGTTTTTCGATTATTCCCAGAAAGGGATCGAGATCGACCAAAACCAATAGGTTCTAGACTAGTTGAGCCAGATAGATAAAGGTTTGGGAAAGGTGGGGAAAAGTCTGAGGTGGGGATGGGAGGGGTTTTTTTCCAAACTTTTTGTGAGGCACAGTAGGTGTGTAGTACTGATTTCAGCACGCTGTCCACTTTGCGACATGATCTAATGCCAACCTCTGACGCAAGAGCAGTGGCACTGAGCCACCTATCATTGGTGACATTCTTCAAGTGGCACACTTTTGTTATTGCATTGTTTATGAACTTCTGAATGAAAGCATTTTCCCCTTCATTGCCTTCAAATAAACTGTTGTGAAACAGTGGCTCGTTGAAGAACATGGGTTCAGTGTAGGTCGAGGGGTCACGACGGCAGCCGAAAGCTTGCCATGCATTGAGTGGGCTTCGGTGAAAAGCAGGTAACCCAGACAAATCCATCTTGGTTGAGTCCATCAAGAACAACTCTTGTGCAAAGTTTAATTTTCCAGCTTGTCGGAAGATGCAACTGGTGAGTTGTCTCCAGACCAAACAGTGTTCATACAAGAAGCACCATATTGTTCGCAGCCGGAAAGCCATGAATGCGGCACTTGACATTCACGAGTCCTTGGCCACCTTCAGCCACTGGTAGGTTCAGGATTTCCGGTCGCAGCTAAAGCTTCCCAGACCAGAAGAAACGAGTGATGCATTTCTGTATGTTGTCCACGATGTCTTCAGGTGGCTGTAGGGCAAGAACCTTGCACCATAACGTTGAGGTGACCAGACTGTTGATAACTAGTACCCTGCCTTGGTAGGACAGTTGGCAGAGTAAGCTCTTCCATTTCAGTAAGATTAGTTCCATGCATGCCAACAAACCTTCCCAGTTATGCCTCACAAAATCGCCCGGACCAAGAAACACTCCCAAGAATTTGATCCCATCACTTTTCCAAGAAATATTGCCAGGGAGACAAGGATAGAGAGGGAAGGGGGGGTGGATAAGGGATAGGTAGAGGGTTAGAGCCACAGTGCTTCTATTTTAGCCCAATTTATACTGGCTGATGATGCTTTACTAAAGAGATCCAAGGTACTCGTCATCTTAACAATGTCTTCTGCATTATTTATGCAGACACAGATGTCATCTGGATAGGTGATGCTTTTTAAGGGATTAGTTCCCATAGTGACACCAGATAAGGATCTACGAAGGGTGTTTAAGAAGGGTTCAAGAGAAAGAGTATACAATATTCCTGAAAGAAGGCAGCCTTGCCTTACCCCTCTCCCAACCCCAAATGGGGGTACAAGTTCATTGTTTATTTTTAACAAGGCCATTATGTTTGAATAACATAACTGTATATGTGAGAGAAAGAGGGGGCCAAAACCAAAAAAAATTAAACTTCAAAAAGGTATGTGTGAGAAACAGAGTCAAATGGTTTCTCCAGGTCTAAGAAGACCAGGCCACAACTTCCATGATTTATCTCACAAACATCAATTACATCTCGAATAACAGAGATACTATCCTGGATATTACGCCCGGGGAAACAGTAGGTTTGGTCCATGTGTATAATATCCTTTAGTAGAGGTGAAATACGTAAGGCCAAAGCTTTTGAGAGGATTTTATAGTCCGTACACAGCAGGGACACTGGCCTCCACTGTGAGATGAACAAGGGATTCCCTTTTTAGGAATCAAAGTAAGTACAGCTCTTCTGCAACTTAGTGGGAGTTCATTCTTCTCCAGGCTCTCTCGGAAGACCAGAAGCAATTCAGGTCCAATCAGGTCCCAGAATTTTTTGAAGAACTCCGCTGGTTTTGAAGACCATCCAGCCCAGGTGATTTCCCTCCATTCAGGCACTTAAGGGCAGCAGAAAGTTCCTCGAGTGTGAGTGGTGATTCTAAATCCATCTTTTGTCTGGGGGATAGAACACTGATACCATCCGCCAATTGAGAAACCAGTTCTAAATCAACATCTTTTGCCTGGTAAAGTTTAGAAAAGAAAAGTTTTGCGTCGTTCTTAATTTCTACTGGGTTAGTAGTGACCGGGTTATCAGGACGTTTTAAAGCAGTGATTAAGGAATGAGGCGATTTTGATTCAAAATAAAAAAACCAGGTTGGGTTATCTCAGAGAAGAAGGTGTTGAAAGCGTAATCTCGTTAACGCTCCTTGGGTATGGTGGTGATTATACTATTGAGAAGAGACTTTTTCTCATGCAGTCTTAGTTTTTGTTGGGAGGGCAGGGTGGCTTTTTAGGTTGCTTGGAATTTGTAGAATTTCTTTCTCCAGTTCCGTTTTTATTCTGCGTTCTACTTGTGTATTTAAAGAGCAGAAATGTTGACAGAAATTTCGAATTTGGACCTTTGTGTTGTCCCACCATAACCACTGGTCTTTAAATTGGGGCTTAGCACCTACGAAATTGGACCATACACTTTGAAAGGCACTATTAAAAGAGGGGTTGTCTCATATGGAGATGTTAAGTTTCCAAAAAGAGTGGCGATTTGGAGACAACCCTATTCGGTAGCACATGGTGATAAGGTGATGGTCCGAGAAACCAGATGGAGAAATTCTCGTGGTAGGTGAGAGGTTAATAAGGGGTGAGTTTATGTAAAATCTATCCAGCTGGGCGAGGGCCACCTGATTGTTGGCAGCTTTACTCCAAGTAAACTGATGGGTGTTTGGATTTTGTCTCCACCATATGTCTTGAAAGCTAAAATCCCTTATTATGTCAGACAGCAGTCTGGCTGATCCGGGGTGAGGCTCTGCACCATTCCGATTATGTGCGGGCTCAAGGGTGCAATTGAAATCACCTACCATTACGAGACACTTTTGCAAATCTAATTGCCTCATGTAGAGTCGTAACCTTTTGAAGAAGCTTCGGCGGTCTGTGCCCTTTGAAGGAGCATAGACATTTATGAAAGTAAATCGATGTTATTCTCAATAAAATCCAGGGAAGCAAGGAGACCTGGGATTATTTACTGAAATGAAAGTTGTAGAGGGCAGAAGTGCGGATTAAGCAGAAAGGCAACTCCTGCTGTGCGAGAGCTGGAATCATTAAAATAGCCGGTCTTTTTCATCATTCTATTCCAAACACTGTGCGATGCTGGAGAAGAGTGGGTTTCTTGTATAAAAGCTACATCTAATTTTTGTCGTTTAAAGAGGTTGACGACTTGGAGCATCCAAGACTGGCTTGCTCCACCATTGATGTTTAGGCTGCCAAAGATCACCATAGGGATGAAGAGGTAGCAAGCAAAGAAGTGCACGCAGGTCATCATTTCATTTCCATTTTAGCTTTAACAATGTGCTTTTTAAGCCTACTGCACTGTGGTCCGGTGAAATGGTAATCATTAGGTCGACGAATGATATTTTTTGCTGTTTTAATAAAACCATGTAAGTCAGAAAAATATTCCTTTATATCCTATGTCTTTTCCTGAAAGTATGATTTAGGAATTTAAGGATTTGCGATGGTGAGACATTAGGACTACTGTTTGTAGGGAATTCCTCGATGTTATCTGGTTCTCCTTCTGACATGTCAGAAGGACTATCTGGAAAATTTTCAATTTCTAATTCACAAACTATGTTTATACTCTGTAGTATACAGGTATCAGGTAGTTCTGTTTTCGACGTAGAGGGGAGGGTGAGGGAGGCTCTGATTTCACCTTGAGTAATGTAGATGGGGGGGAGGGGGAGATGGAGTGAGGGGATGGGGGGGGAGGGTAGTAGTATCAGCATCTGCCTCAGGTTTTTCAGCATGCGGTTTTTTCAGAGCTTTGTCACAACACTCAGGTATGACTTCAGGGGTATTCGATGGAGTAATTTCCACCATTGAGGAGTCGTTGTGGTTAACTCGTGGCACGATTGGGGGGTTCTAGAGACAGTTTTTAATTCTTTTTCGGTAAGATCATTACATGGTTCAATTTTCTTATCAGAAGTAGGGATCTTGACTGTGGTTTTCATAATTTTCTCTGGGAGTAAATCCCCTTCACCTTGATCTACCAACAGGGGGTCCATTTCATCATTTGAGAGTGACTCATACCGATTTTCCATTGACACTGTGTCACATAAGCCCAGAGTCGTTTCACTCACAGCCAAAACCACTTTTTCCCCTTTATGTGGGTTAAGTTCGTTCTTATCCGTTTTTCTTTTCCTTAATAAGGGAATAGTTGTAAATCCATCCCAAACACTTGAGGTACTGTCCTCTGTGTCCTTCGGGTTTGATGTTCCGTTCTCTGAGACTGTAACAGGGTCGGCGGTGCTAACAGGTGGGGCCGTATTAGACGGAGCAATAGTATCCTCGGCTGTTGTGGAAGCAGTTTTTGGGCAGAAATGTTTTAAATGGCCGAAACCATTGCAGTTAAAACATTTCAGCGTTTCCGTCGACGCGTACACCTGGTACTCGTGTCCATCTTTGCAAAATTTAAAGACCACATTAAGCACTTTATCGACGTTAGACGAGGGAAGCACAATGTACGCCTGAAAGACATCACGTGTCGAACCTGCTCGTTCCGGCATCGCAAAGGTAACATTGTAATCTTAGAGACTACGGTCCCGAATCGAGATAATTATTTTACCAGTGCTTCATTCATGATGAAAGGTGGGACATTACTGAGTGCAATTTTGGTACTAGTTGTGGCGAGAGGGGAGGCTAAGATGACATAACCATTTTCAGTTGTTATTCCAGTCGAGGCGATGTCATGTACTAATTGATCGTCCGATATAAAAACAACTACTCGTTTATTCATGCGAGAGGCTGCGTGGACTTTTTCAAACCCTACCATATTACCAATGGCAGTAACAATGTCACCAACACTGATCTCGTAAGGAGGATAAATAAGAACAGAGTTCAATTTGTTCGACCACTTTATTAGCGTGGAACGACAATAATCAAACAAGTATTGAACAGGTTGAAACACCCACAACATCCCTGGCTCCGGCTCAGGCTGCGCATGCGCACTGGCCCAGGGGACCGTCGATATGTAGAAGTACCGTAAAGTACAATGTTCTCTATCTCCCTCCGAGTCTTTATTATGTTAATAGATAAAGGCTGAGAAAATATTAAGTTTAATGAATGAACAAAAGTTTATATCGCCCATCGTGTGACTATTCCATGGAGTAGTCCTTGTGCCAGGCAGGCACACTGGTCGCTCTGGTGGATCGGCGTTGACCTATTGCTGGTGCTGGTGGTGTCACATCGGGCCCCAGTGGGGATGGGGCTCTCGGGGTTTCAGGGGCCGATGGTGGCGTCTGAAGGATCGCGCGCCTCGGTGTGCCTCGTCCTGGTGCTGCTGGCGTGTCTGAAACGGGTGTCGTCTTGCGCTGGGGTGTGCATACTGACGTCAGTGCCGGCGTGGGCCCCGATGGCGTCGCAGATGTCACGGGTTCGCTGTCGAGGTCAGGCAGTTGCGGTGTTACAACGGGTGCAGGTACAGTGATGCGGGTTGCTAGATCATCATAGATAGACCGGGGTGGCAGCTGGTCATTGCGAACTGGGCTAAACTTGCGCAGGAATTTCCTGTTCCGAAGTGTGACTCTGCCCGAGCCGTCGATCTTGATCACGTATTGGTCGTGTTGGCGTACCTCCACGATACTGCCTGTCTTGTCCCATTTTTTTGGGTGGAATCCTGTCTGGTTCTGTACGCGGACTAGGTCCCCTACAGCAAGTGGCGGAAGGCGTTTGGTGTGTTCTGCCCAGGTGTCGGCTGTGCGGATATGACGTTTGCGGAGGGCCTCCTCCCTCGCTTTCAGGGTCTCATGCCAAGTGTCGTGCGGTCTGTACTTCCCGGGGATAATTGGGATGAAATCGCGTATCGGGCATTGCCGGGGAGACACATTGCCGGGGAGATCTTCGTGTCAGGGTCAGGCGTGTTACGATATTGTAGTATCGCTCTCTGCACAGCGTCAGTGTCAAGTTCTCCCTGCGGGCTGGTGTTGTCCGTGATAAGTCGTTTCATTGTCTTAACTCCAATCTCCGCGCGACAGTTGCTGTGAGGGAAGGCCACCGATGACAAGCGGTGGTGTACGCCCCATCTGTGCAGGAATGACCTGGTCTCGGTGGAGGTGAACTCCGGTCCCCCATCCGATGCGAGCTCTTCTGGTGTCCCGTACGTCACGAAGGCGCGACGTAAGTGGTTTATGAGTCCGGCGGCGCCACCCGTCGACTTTGAGATGATCGGCCAGTTCGAGTATCTGTCCACTGTCACAAGGTAGTGTGCACCCCTGTGTACAAAGAAGTCCGAGCACACTGCCTGAAAGGGGTAAACGACCGGAATAGGTGGAGTTGGTGGCGCTCCAGGCTGTGATGGTGCCATCCGGTGGCAGTGTTCGCAGTTTTTCCGAGTGGCGCTGATGTCGGCCGACATGCCTGGCCAGAATACGGAGGATTCTGCGCGGGCGGTCATCATTGATACGCCCTGGTGGGCAGCGTGTAGGGCGCTCAGCACATCGCCGCGGAGTGAGGGTGGTATGACTACTCGGTCCTTGTATAGGATCACTCCATCTGTCGATGTAATGTTCTCGCGGTACTGGTGATAGTCGCGAATTGTCTCTGGCATCTCGATTTTTGAGTCGGGGATGCCGTTCATTGTCATTCCCTCCAATATGTGCATATCGCCATCGCTGCTGGTGGCTTCCCTGACGCGATCCCAAGTTACTGATCGCAATGATTCGAGGCCCGCGGCACACCATGCCAGGTTGTCCTCCTCGACGTCGTCGTCATACTCCGGCTCAGTTTGGCGTAGGAGGGACAGGACGTCGGTGTGCGTGCTTGGTTGGAGGTGGGTCGCTATGGTGGCATTGTCATCTGGAAGGTTCATGAGTGGAGGTCGCGTGGTGCCAACTGGCCTGCGTGACATGGCATCTGCTGCCTTTTTCTTCATGCCCGGGATATGTATGATGCGGAAGCGATAACGCAAGGTCTTCTCCTTGAGGTTCCTGAGGCGGGGGTTGGGTATGTCGTCAAGTGCTCTGTCCGAAAGGAGTTTCAGCAGTGGTTTGTGGTCTACCGCAACGATCAGGTTCTCGCAGCCCAGTACGAAGTAGCGCGCCTTGTCCAAGGCGTCCGCGACTGCGAGAGCCTCGCCCTCTATGGGCGCGTATCTGGATTCTGCCGCGTGTGTAAATCTGCTGCCGACCAGGGTTATTTTCCATCCATCAGTGCAGCAGAATGGTCTAACTGGCATGCATCGGCAGTGCTTTTGAAGCAACCAGAATCCGATTCCCTCCTTCGACCAGTCCGTGGCGATGCATGTTGGCTTAGTTTTGTCAAATATGCGGACACCGTGTTCGATTTCTTGTACGATCACGTCTTTCGACTCGCGGAATATGTCCTCTAACTCCATGGACCACTGGAAGCGTTCTCCACTTTTCAGGAGCTTCCGGAATGGCTGCATTCGTTCGGCCATACTAAAGGCGTATGCCACCTGGTTGACAAGCCCGAACCACGATCTGACGTCGGTGATGTTACGCGGTTGTGGGAAATCGTGGATTGCTTCCAGGTAGCGGCTGCACGGTCGCACGTCGGTCATGGTGATGGTGAAGCCCGCGAAGTCCACCGTGGGTGCGCTGAAGACAAACTTCTCCGGGTTGAGGATGATTCCATTCCGGCCACATATATCCAGCCATTGGACCGCCTGGAAGTAGCTCCCCTCAATCGTGTCTGACCATAGTAGCGTGTCATCTACGCACTTGGTCTTGTTACCAATGTCCGCGACAATCTCATCGTATCGTCGTGAGTAACCGTCCCCCGATGCCATATACCCTTGTGGGGCAGATAGGTACCGGTAGCGCCCCCATGGAGTGATGAAGGTCGTCTTGGTGTAGGCGGACGCTATGGTAACCGTTCCATGCATCGAATACTGTCTTGCGCTTCCCGTTAGGTACGCGTCTCGCCTGGTGGAATGGGGATTGGGTGTGGTGGATCTCGCGGAACGCATGCTTGTTCAAGGCCTGAAAGTCGACGGTGCGTCGCGGCTTGCCATCCTTTTTCGCGCAAATTACCATGCGGTGACACCATGTCACTGGCGTGCCGACGGGTACTTCCTCCAACACGCCGAGCCGAACGTCCTGGTCGAGGCCTGCTTTTACCTCATCTTGCCAATGTATGGCCACGGAGATGGGAGTGTGATGGGCAACCGGTGTCGCGTTCTCACTGAGCATAAGACGTAGTGGCGGGCCTGTCATTCTCGGTAATGGCTGGTGTGGGCACGTGTTGAATGTGCTCTGAGCATACATCCTGAGTAAATGTGACTATAGTGCCTCTCTGTTGGCCTCGGTCGCTGGCATGGGGAGTGCGGTCGGCTTGGTCGGCGGCTCCGCGCGTCGCGGGCAGTCGCACAATTCCGAGGTCGTCAGATTCACCTCTCCGAGTGTCGGGAATCTGTCCGAGATCATTCCCAGGTCCATGCAGGCCGTGCGGGAGAGGAATATGCGGTCTGAAGAGTCCGTCACGTACGCGATTTGGCGCGTCTCCAATCTCCGAGCATCGTCACTGTTACCGACGAATCTGACTACCACGGCTCCGAGGATACGAATTCCTTTGTTGTTTGCGGCCTTCATGGTCATGGATACAGGTATGAGGTCCTCAGTACTCAGGCCCATTTGTTGGACGACTTTAATGCCGATCAGGCAGCTCTGGCACCCCGTGTCTGCCATAGCGGGTAGGGTTACCGCGCGCGTGTGTTTCAGGAGGTTAAAACGAAGCGCTTTGTAATCCTCGCGCTTGTTGGTGAGAGTGAGGTTGACGTATGGCTGCGGGTCGGATATGCGTTTCATCCACTTATCGCACATATCATCGTACAGGTGGTGAGCGAGGGGAAGCGCGCGCATTTCGTCCTCTGTGCTGGCCATGGTGACCGTGCATAGCTCGACGAAGGCTGCCATCTGCTCGTCGTACATCCCGTCAGTCTCCTTAGATGGGGGTCTTGCCGATCGGCCGCCCAGGCACGCCTTGTCGAGGTGATTCTGGCGGTCACACTTCCGGCACTTTTTACCGTATCCGGGGCACTCGGCGTGTCTGGCGCTCCATTGAGGCGTTTTGCCGTGGCCCACCTCGCCGCAGTAGATGCATACTCCTTCGGGCTTGGCCTTCGGTTTTTCCGGCCTGGCTCCTACTCTGGCGCGGACGTCCTGTCGCTTTCCCCGCCGATACGAACTACTGATCGCGTCCGTGCTCTGAGTGTCAAGCAGGCACGATGCCGAGCATTTTCCAGACTCTTTGGCCTCGATATACTCTATCATGTCCTTTAATGGCATGTCCTGGTTCTTCTCACCGAGTAGGTCAAGTTGTATTGCTTGGTCCGCGATGCCACGGGCAACCACGTTGCGCAATATCTCTTCTGGGAAGTCGTTGACCTGATCGCACCCCGCCTTGGTGCACTTCATTTCATACTTGCACGTGTCCGCCTGCCCCTTGATGCGGGCGTGGAACGACCGGACAGGCTCCTCGTGTCCCTGCCGCATGTTAGACAGGGCCACTCGAGCTACCATCGTGTTCTCCGTCCGGACGGCGAGCGCCTTCATGGCGGCGAGGACGTCTTCTTCATCGCTGCCCACGAGGCTCCTACCCGCCACGCGAGTGAGGTCCTTTCTCAGCTCCTCCTCACAGCACTCCAGTAGCTGCGTGACTATGTCGGGTCCGCCAAGCTTAGTACCTGTTTTGTATTCGCCCCAGCGGGTTATGAAGTACGACCAGGCCTCGCCCGTTCCGGCCAGTGCTATGGAGGGACGCTTGAGTTTCTCCATCTTGGCATTCGAGCTCGCCGCCCTCGGGGCGGCGACGTGCACAGTGGCGTGTATACTCAACATGGCCGCCACCACTGCCGCCTCTGCGTGTGTAGCCATATAGTCACAACCCTCGATCGGGCACTCTGCTTCCACCGGCGCCATAGGAACAGTTATTCTGGAGTAAACGTTCTATTTTCGGTGATGCACACGTGTGTACAGTGTCCTGGGGGCGAAGATTGGGTACAGAACCCGAGAAATCCAAACTCACTGTCGACGTTCTCGTGGTCCGTTTTCACCCAGTCGTGTCCTCCTCAGCACCGACGATCCTTACTCGACTGCATCAAGTTGTTTGATTATAAATAAGAACAGAGTTCAATTTGTTCGACCACTTTATTAGCGTGGAACGACAATAATCAAACAAGTATTGAACAGGTTGAAACACCCACAACATCCCTGGCTCCGGGTCAGGCTGCGCATGCGCACTGGCACAGGGGACCGTCGATATGTAGAATTACCGTAAAGTACAATGTTCTCTAGAGGAACGAACACAATGCCATTTTTCCTCGTCAAGGCCTCATAGGCCGCGTCGTGGGAATGTGTCGACATTCTTTGATTTCAAAGAACGGAAGGGGAGGGGGTGAGGGAGGAATGAGGGGAAAGGTCATATGACCGTTCAGACGTGTGTTTCGCCAAAACAAAAAACACTCCCATAATAAAGGTAAACAGGAACGCACTCGATAACGAAGTAGGCTACTGGCTCGAAGCTTACAAATACCACAAGTTGTGGGCTATCTGTCTGTCTGTCTCTCTCTCTCTCTCTCTCTCTCTGTCTCTCTCTCTCTCTCTCTCTCTCTCTCTCTCTCTCTCTCTCTCTCTCTCTCTCTCTCTCTCTCTCTCTCTCTCTCTCTCTCTCTCTCTCTCTCTCTCTCTCTCTCTCTCTCTCTCTCTCTCTTGTCCCAAAGAAGAAAAAGGGGAAAGGTAAGGGAACGAAAAATATAAACACAAAACCGTTATGAACAACGAGGGGAAAAAGGGTGGGGGTGAGTAATGAACTCAAACAGGGTGGATGAAGATGGGTGGGGGTGGGGGGGAAGGGGACGGGAAAGGCGAGTCGAGGAGAAGGGGGTGGGATCGGAAATCGGAGGGGGAAGAGGAAAAAAAAAAGACGATGAGAATATTAAACGACAGGGGAGATAATAACGCTGGACTCACAACACTGAGCATGAGCCATGACACCACGCCCATAAACCAAACCACCAGCAGGGGGGGGGAGAGAGAGAGAGAGAGAGAGAGAGAGAGAGAGAGAGAGAGAGAGAGAGAGAGAGAGAGAGAGAGAGAGAGAGAGAGAGAGAGAGAGAGAGAGAGAGAGACTTTGACTTTTATGTCCTTTTATTAAAAAAGTATAAAGGATAAAAATTCAATCCAACAAAGCAAAGGATTATATACAACAGTAGAAACAAAAGAAGAGAAGAAACCATTTCAATTTTCAAATAATTGATAAAGCATTGATAACAGTTTATACACAAGGAACACCCCCCCAAAAAATACATTAGAGAGAGGAGAAGATGAGGATAAGAATGTAGAAAGCAACACAGGCTCCACACGTACTGCCAGAGACTGAGCAACAGCCCCCTGCGTTTGCACGTGCGTGCCAAGCGAGAGAGAGAGAGAGAGCGAGAGCGAGAGCGAGAGACTTCTCCCCTTTGTTACGAGAAAATTCAAGTTTCACATGGTGAAGTATGTTTGTTCAAGCATCAAAATGAATAACCAGGAAAGGAAGGGGTAACAAAGAGGTAATATTAAATTTATAAATTGATTCTTGGAGCACCATCAACCATGCTACATAAGGATTGTTTCACACACCACCGGTTTTTAAATAAAGCAGTATCTTGAGTTTCAAACTCAAAAAGAACACGTGACGTAACCAATGCTTTAAAAATAGTTAAGACGTCATCAGCTAAAACATCAGTGTTCTGCAATTTTCGCTTCCTCGATAAATAAATGGAAAGTTTTGCTTCAGAACACAAAAAGTTTGCTAAAAGACATTCATTTTTACATTGATACAAGACATTAAAACCAAATATAAAAACACAATGTGTAAAAGACAAACCGAGCCCCCGGATCACACGTGACATGATTCCAAAAAGTGAGGCCAACCTTGAACATTCAATGAAAATGTGAAAAATGGTCTCCAGGGTGTTGCAAAAGGGGCACAATTCCGAGTTTTCAGGACATATATGGTGGGACAGGATGTTGCAAGGCAGGATGCTGTGCGCCAGCCGCCACTGCAGATCGCCCGAGCGCTTGACAATAGGTTCTCTGTACATCACCTGCCATTTTATTGTAGTGGAAAGGTTTGCTTGAAGCAGCGCTCGCCAATGAGCTTGTGGCTCTGCAGGTTTGTCAGGAAAAAGGGTGAGAACACATAGATTGTACACTGAGGATTTCTCCATCCGGTTAAAGGGTATAAAACTTTGAAATAAAATTAACAGATTTGGGAAAGGACATTGGGAAAGATGGAGGGCATCTTCAATGTCTGGGTCCCATTTTAACCCGGTTTGCTTTAAGGTCCGTAGGATCACGGAGAAAATTCTGCCAATAACTCTGATGGACCTCACACTGGTGGCCACGGCAATGTCAGCAGCTGGCTTCCCTCTATGTACAAGGGGGTTCCTGAGGTGTTCAACTCTGGTAACGCCGACATCAATAAACTTTTGCATGAAAGATCTGTCACTACAGGCCCCATTAAAAAAGGATTTAAAAATATTGGTTCCTTTAAAAACATCTGAAGGGAGTATGCACTGGTATCACGGCGAAAAGAAAACGCCTGCCATGCTTCCAGCATGCTTCGGTAAAAAAGGGGGACCGATGTCATATCCACGTGCTTCGTGTTGAGAAGAAAGAGCTCGTCTCCATCGCCAAGTTTCCCAGCTTGGTTTAGCAAGCAATGGGCAAAGACTTTCCATGGGACGTCGGAGTATAGAAGCCTTCATGCTGAGAGGAGGCGGAAAGCCATCACTTTGCTCGTTACCTCTATTAGCCCCTGTCCACCCTCTGTTGTCGGTAGGCTTAGTATTCCTGGCTGGAGCCAGTGCTTTCCCCCCCAGAAAAAGTCCACAAAAAGACTTTGAAGTTTTCTTAGGATAAAAGCTGGGGCCTGCAGTGCCATAAAAACATGCCATAGCATTGATGCCGCAAGATTATTAATGACTACAGTACGACCCCGATAGGAAAGCTGCTTCAATAGTCCCCTCCATTTTGTTAACTGCTGCTCAGTTTTGGTAATCAGCGATTCCCAGTTTTTTGAAATAAAAACTGGAATTCCAAGAAAGACACCGAGGGAGTGTATTCCTTCATTGGTCCATTCAAGCTGCCCTGGCAGGGTTGGAGGGGGAGTCTCATTCTGTGGACCTAAATAAAAAGCTTTGCTCTTTTCCATATTAACTTTAGTCGAGCAAGCAAGGCTAAATTCCTTGAGAGACTAAACGAAAGCACGAACATCGTCATCTGAGCACACAATTGCACAGAGATCATCTGCATAAGCAATGGTTTTTGTGGAATTTTCTAACGGCAGAGGATAAACCCCTTGTAGCCGCGTGCGTAAACGATGTAGTAAAGGTTCAATTGATAGGGAGTATAAAAGGCCAGACAGGGGGCACCCTTGACGGATACCTCTGGTAACAGGGAAAGGCTGACTTAAGATGTTATTTACTTTAAGCACACTAAAAATATTATTATACAATAGTTTGATATAGCAAGTAAAATTTTCCTTAAAACCAAACCCCCGTAAAACAGCAAAGAGATAAGAATGATCAATTATGTCGAAAGCTTTTTTTTGGTCTAAAAACACCAGACCAACATTTCTATGTTCAGCAATACAAATATCGATCATGTCACGGACAATAAAAATACTATCATGTATTGCCCTTTTAGGAATTCAATAAGATTGATTGGGGTGTACAATCTCCTCAATTAAAGGTTTGAGGCGGTTGGCAAGAACTTTCGAGAAAATCTTGTAGTCCGTGCAGAGGAGCGAAATGGGACGCCAATTTTTCAGTTGCTGGAGGTCTCCTTTCTTAGGTATGAGAGCGAGTGTGGCCCTGCGACAGCTAAGTGGTAACAAGCCTGACCGTATGCTATCAACCAGGAGGTCAAGCAGCTCAGGTCCCAACAAATCCCAGAAGGCTTTGTAAAACTCTGCAGGGATTCCATCAAGTCCAGAAGCTTTACCTGTGGGCAAAGTTTGCAAAGCAATAGAAAGTTCATCAAGAGTCACTTCCTTTTCAAGTTTTTTACATGCAGATTCAGACAAGGTGGGCAAAGAGGTGGTTAAGGAACGAATCATGTCTTCCTTAGTGTTTCTGGCACAATACAAGTCAGAAAAGTATTGTTTGGTCAAGCTCCTAATGTCTTTTGGATCGTGTATTGCTCGGCCTCCTGGTGCCCGCAGCGAAGTTATTTGCAGGTTTCTCTTTTTTTCCGCTTTTTACGCAAAAAAAAAACTTGGAAGGAGTATCGATAAAGCTGTAGCTCTCCATTCGCAGCCTTTTTGGAGCCCCTCTGGCTTGTTTTGTACAGAGTTGAGCGAGGAGGGCTTTCTTTGTTGTTAGTAGATAACTAACTAGTCCTTTCAGCACTGGGAGTTTGAAAGGTTGACTGGAGAGACAATATTTCTTTATCAATTAGAGATTGCAGCGCGGATTCATTCTTGGTACAAAAGGAGCTGTATTGCTGGCAAAAGGTTGTGATATGGGTTTTCGCATTGTCCCACCATTGTGCGAGGCAGGAGTAGAAAGGCTTCCGTTGTCGTAAAACTTCCCAAAAGGCTCGGAAGGCGACAGGAAAAGCGTCATCTTACAGAAGACTCGCATTGAAGGTCCAATGGGCAGTGCCACGATTTCGAACTGGGGAAAGTATATGAAGAACAACCATTTGATGGTCCGAAAAGCCACTTGGGGTGATGTCAACATGGTCGATGACATTTAAAGTCATTATTGATGTAAAATCTGTCTATCCTTGCAAGAGATAGCCGGCCATTTGCACATCGACACCATGTGTATTGTCATGCAGATGCGTTCCGGAGTCTCCATACATCCATAAGGGAGAATTTGGACAAAGCCCTCTTTAAGAGTGCCGTACTTGGTGGGTGGGGCTCTTCTCCATTACGATCAAGGGTGGGATACAATGTGCAATTAAAGTCCCCACACAGACAAACAAGACCATCAAAAACAAGGTGTGTGAGGAGCATTTCTAACTGTGTAAAGAAAACTAGTCTTTCTGTGCTCGTACTGGGTGAATATACATTTATTAAAGTGTGTTTATAACCATTATAAAGGAAATTAACTGAAACTAAATGCCCTTTAATAATCTCCTTGAAAGTGACATTTTCAGGACAGAGAAAAGGATTTAAATAAATAGCCACTCCAGCACTAGGACAGGTTAAAGAACCATTGTCCTTTCATGATGTGAGTCCATTCGCTCGAGCACGAAGAGCTCCATCTTGTCTCTTGCAAAAGAACAACATCAAAATGTTTTTGCTCGACAAGCAGCTTTACCTGAGCTTTGCGCAGGGGTGAACGTCCCCCATTTATATTTAAAGTTACAATAGAAAATGTCATGGTGTATGTTGGGAGGGGTTATCAGATAAAAGGAAGTTGGGTTGTGCTTGTAGCTCCTTCCGAGCTTTCAATACACACTTCCTAAGGCGAAATATTTGTGACTCAGTCACACCAAGTTGTTCAGCCTTGAGGAGGAGACGTCTTGAAGAGGTTATAGAGCCAGACAGGTTCAGGAAGAAGGTGATAATCTTAACGTTATTCTTTCGAAAAATGTCCTGAAGAAACTGGAGAATTTCCATGGGTGATAAATCATCATCACCCTCCAGTTCCTTGGCTATTGCTGGGTTGTTCCAGACCTCGCTACCAGCACTAGAGGCAAACGACGAGGCCCCATCTGAGTCGTAATCCGAGTGGTTTTTATTTTTCTCCTCACACACTGAAGTCGATGCTCTCACAACGGGAAAATCGTCTTCTGTTAAAGGTGCAGCTGTTTCCACAGCGGGAGTTTTAAAGACCGTAACAGGGATTAACGTTTTTGTATTGGAGGCTTCGCACTCTCCCTCTGGGGGTGTTACTTCTTCCTCCTCCATCACCTCAGACACTTCGTCCTCAGCAGGGCGCGCGACGAGAGCAGGTTTATGGTTCTTGATTTTAATGTCAGTGACCGGGGTGGTGACCACAACATCTTGGGGCGTTGCGCTCGGTCCTTGTTCGTGAGAGGAATGAACGGAAACGTCTCCTCCCTTTTCAGCGAACACACTGAACCTATTCTGCAGCAGAGGACCATCTGCAGGAACTTCTGTTTCTGGGATAGAAACATTGCGTTCATTTGACGGCGCTATCTTTTTCGAACAGCTCGCCTGTGTGTCCTCACTTCCGCTTCCTCTTTTATAATTCCTCTTGGAGGACACAGTGATAAAACCGGCGTCATCAGCCGGGGAATTATCGTTTTCCGCGCTCAAATGTGAAGGTCGATCTCCCGTTGCAGACGCGCCATTATTATTACTAATATCGACTCTAGATGTGCCACTAGGATCGGCGCTTGTTCCTCACTGTCTAGATGTGCCACCGGATATATACTTCGGGCAAGCACCTTTTAAATGTCCGAAGGCACCACACGTGAAACACGTCATTGTCTCTGTTGTAATGTACATTCGGTAATTTCGATTTTCAACTGCCAACGTAGCTGAGGCATTGAGCGATTGAGCGTTGTTTTTTACCACCATGTAACAGTGCCGCCGGAAGGTCATGATATGGTGGACTGTGGAATCCGAACGAAAAGGAATCATGGAGATTTTTGACACCACCGAGCCAAACTGTTTTAAAACGGACAAGATCTGTTCGCTTTTAACGAAAGGTGGCAAATTTGATAAGGTGATTTTCACCGCCGGTGAGTCCAACATACTAACGCTAACGAAATTATCTAACAGTTAAAACAAACCGGTTTGAACCGCCTGAGCGACGTCGCGCTCCTCCGAAAGAAAAACAACAAATCGTTGGTTCATCTTTGAAGCTGAAAACACATTTTCGAAACCAACGAGTTCTCCCAAGCCCGTCACGACGTCCTCGACCTGAACTCTGTCGGGTGGACTGACTATCACCGCATTTTTGCGAGTAAGTGACTCGTAAACGCTTTTCTGTAAACGACTGTTCGCCAGAGCTGAAAACAAAGGAAGCAAAGACCTGTCACGAGTAGAATTCGCAGGCGATGTTAAAAAAAAAAATGAAAATATAAGGAAAAAGAAGAGTAGAAGGAAGAAGCTAAATCACCGATAAACAGCAGGTCTATGAAAACAAGGCAGATGGAAAGTAGGCCCGGAAACCGAAGGTTTCAAGGAAAACCCACAAACAGAGAGAGAGAGAGAGACAGAGACAGAGACAGAGAGACAGAGACAGAGACAGAGACAGAGAGACCGAGACAGAGACAGAGACAGAGACAGAGACAGAGAGACAGAGAGAGACAGAGACAGACAGAGAGAGACAGAGACAGACAGAGAGAGACAGAGACAGACAGAGACAGACAGAGACAGAGACAGACAGAGACAGACAGAGACAGAGACAGACAGACAGAGACAGAGACAGACAGAGAGGAGAGAGAGAGGAGAGACAAGAGAGAGAGGAAAGAGAAAGAGAAAGAGAAAGAGAAAGAGAAAGAGAAAGAGAAAGAGAAAGAGAAAGAGAAAGAGAAAGAGAAAGAGAAAGAGAAAGAGAAAGAGAAAGAGAAAGAGAAAGAGAAAGAGAAAGAGAAAGAGAAAGAGAGAGAGAGAGAGAGAGAGAGAGAGAGAGAGAGAGAGAGAGAGAGAGAGAGAGAGAGAGAGAGAGAGAGAGAGAGAGAGAGAGAGACTTTTTTTTTTTTTTTTGACTTTTATGTCCTTTTAATACAAAAAAGTATAAAGGGTAAAAATTCAATACAACAAAGCAAAGGATTATATACAAGAGTGGAAAAAAGAAGAGAAGAAACCAATTCAATTTTCAAGTAATCGATAAAGCATTGATAACAATTTATACACAAGGAACACCCCCAAAAAATACATTAGAGAGAGGAGAAGATGATAAGAAGAGAGAAAGCAACACAGGCTCCACACGTACCGCCAGAGACTGAGCAACAGCCCCTTGCGTTTGCACGTGCGTGCCAAGCGAGAGAGAGAGAGAGAGAGAGAGAGAGAGAGAGAGAGAGAGAGAGAGAGAGAGAGAGAGAGAGAGAGAGAGAGAGAGAGAGAGAGAGACACAGACACTTTTGGCCTCTTGATTGTTTGGGATCATGATGTGACAAGAGAAGTTATACCAGTACAAGCAAATGCCTGAGCATTGCCCAACAAAGAAACAAGGTAAATTAAAACTTCAATGTAAGTACACCATCAACAAGTTCACATAAGGATGTGTTCACACACCACTGTTGTGAGAACAGTGTACAATCACTGGAATTAATTTCAAGGTGCACTCGTGCTGTGACCAAGGTTTTAAAGAGATAAACAACATCGGAAACAGAATCACAAACATCTTGAAGTTTTGCGTTTCCTTGACATGTATATAGCAAGCTTCGCTTCAGAGGACAAATAATTTGCTAACAGGCACTCGTATTTACGCTGGTGGAAGATGCTAAAACCGTAAACAAAACCACAACAAGTAAAAGTTAGGCCGAGTCCCCGGATAGCACGTGATAAGACTGTAAAAAGGGGTGCCAACCTTGAGCAATCAATAAAAATGTGAAAAATAGTTTCTGTGGCACCGCAGAAGGGACACAATTCTGTGTTATCGGGACATATACGATGAGATAAAACATTGGACGGTAAAATGTAATGTGCCAGTCGCCACTGCAAATCTCTGGAGCGCTTAGCAGTGGGTGCCTTGTACATAACATGCCAGTTGATCGAAGTAGAATGAGTGGTCTGAAGCATTCTCCCCCAATGTGCTTGTGGTTCCGCAGGTCTATCGGGAACAAGGGTTTTAACACACAAAGCGTAAACAGAAGATTTTTCCATCAATTTAAAGGAGGTGAAACCTTGAAAATGAAGCAAAAGCTCTGGAAAGGGATGTAGGGATAAAGAAAGGTTAGCTTCTACCTGTGGAATCCATTTCAGATTAGTTTGCTTGAAAAAGCGCAGAATCACAGAAAAGATTCTCCCAATAATTCGAATGGACCTCACTCCAGTGGCCACAGCAACGTCAGCAGCTGGCTTCCACTTATAAGGAGAAGGAGTTCGGAGATCTTTTACCTTCGTACACCCAGCATCAATAAACTTCTGCACAAGAATATAATTGCTGCAGACCCCTTCAAAAATGGGGTTTAAAAAGATAGGCTCATTTAAGAACATTTCCAGGGAGTAGTCATTGTTATTTCGGCGAACAGTGACTGCCTGCCATGCCTTCAGCATGCTTCTATAAAACAGGGGGACTGATGCTATATCAACTTTCTTGGTGTCAATAAGGAACAGTTGCTGATCGTAGCCGAGTTTCCCCGCCTGCCGAAGCAGGCAGTGAGCCAAGGCCTTCCACGAAACGTCCGTGTACAGCAGTCTGCGAAGCGAAAGGAGGCGAAAAGCCATCACCTTGCTGGTAATAGCAATCAGCCCCTGTCCTCCTTCAGCAACAGGCAGGTTTAACACACCAGGTTGGAGCCAATGCTTTCCTCCCCAAAAGAAGTCAATAAGAATTGATTGTAATTTTTAAGAAACAAATCTGGGGGCTGCAGTGCTATAAAAACGTGCCAAAGCATTGATGCTGCAAGGTTGTTTATAACAAGGGTTCTGCCCCGATAGGAGAGTTGACAAAGTAAGCCCTTCCACTTTCGTAAACGTCTCTCAGTTTTAATTATTAGAGATTCCCAGTTTTTTAAAATGAAGTTCTCAGTTCCAAGAAAGACGCCTAGGTAAAGAATTCCATCCCTTTCCCATTTAAGTTTCTCGGGAAGAGTCGGAGGAATGGCGCCATTTTGTGGACCAAGATGGAGAGCTCTGCTTTTTCCCCAGTTCACTTTTGTGGAACTTGCCAAACCAAATTCATGAATGCAACGGACCAAGGCTGAGACGTCCTCATTCGAGCGAACGATTGCACAAAGATCATCTGCATAAGCAATCACTTTAAACGGGTTCGCCATTGGATGAGGAAGGAAACCAAGAAGACGTGCACGCAACCGAACGAGTAAAGGCTCAATCGCAAGAGAGTACAGGAGGCCAGAAAGAGGGCACCCTTGACGAATGCCTCTATTAACCGGGAAAGGGGGACATAAAATGTTGTTAACTTTTAAGAGACTAAAAGTGTTGTTATACAGTAACTGCACATGAGAGATAAAATTTTCCCCAAAACCAAACCCCCGTAAAACAGAGAAAAGATAAAAATGATCAATGGTATCAAAGGCCTTTTCTTGATCTAAGAACACCAACCCGACATTTCTTTGCTCAAGAGAACAGATGTCAATTATATCACGCACAATGAAGATACTGTCATGAATTGTCCTCTTCGGGACACAGTAAGACTGATCTGGGTGTACGATCTCCTCGATTATGGCTTTAAGGCGGTTGGCAAGGGCCTTGGAAAATATTTTGTAGTCTGCACAGAGTAATGAGATGGGACGCCAGTTGTGTGGTTGCTGAAGGTCTCCTTTTTGGGGATAAGGGCGAGGACAGCCCTCCGGCAGCTTAATGGCAGTGAGCCTGATCGTCGACCGTCGATTATAACCTCAAGTAGTTCTGGTCCGAGGAGGTCCCAAAAGGTTTTATAAAATTCCGCAGGAATTCCATCCAGGCCGGAGGCCTTACCCGAGGGTAGAGTTTGAAGAGCAGCTTGGAGTTCCTCCAAAGTTACTTCCTTGTCCATTTGTAGAACTGCAGATTTTGACAACGTAGGTAAGGAAGAAGTCAGCACTGTTACCATTTTGTTGTCAATTTTCGGAGCATGATAAAGTTCAGTAAAGTAGTGTCTGAGTGAGGCTCTGACATCTTTTTGATTGTGTGTTATCCTTCCTTCCTTTGTCCTTACTGAAGTTATCTGCTGACTTCTCTTTGTTTGATCTTCCAGTCCAAAAAAGAACTTAGAGGAGGTGTCCAGGTAGCACAAATTCTCCAGTCGGAGACGAATCAGCGCTCCTCTGGCTTGCTTTGCACAAAGTCCAGCAAGAAGAGCTTTTTTCTTCGCCAGCAAGAGGTTGGTTCTTTCATGATTTGAGGCCAAGAGGTTGGTCTGCAAATATATTTCTTTGGCAAGCAAGGATTGAAGGGCAGAGTCATATTTGGTGTGGTAGGCTCCATATTGTTGGCAAAAGGATCTTATTTGCACTTTGACGTTGTCCCACCATTTTCCAAGGCAGGGGAAGGAAGTTTTACGTTGGAGCAAGGCTCTCCAGAACACACCAAAGGCATCGACAAACAGTTGGTCATCCAAGAGGCTTGCGTTGAAGGTCCAGTAGGCAGCACCACGATTCCGAACTGGTTGGTGAATCCGAAGTGCGACCATGTGATGGTCTGAGAAGCCGCTCGGAATAATGTCCATATTGCTCACAACA
>NC_140963.1:123180602-123195602 GCF_056783735.1 Eptatretus burgeri | reverse complement strand
CCTACACTATTATCTCCAAAACTAGGCAAGCTGTTTGAATTTTGTTTGCAGGAATCAAGCCGGGCATTAGCACAGATAATTTATCGCGAACCTGATACATCACAATGACGTCATATTCGTTTTTATGACGTCATCATTAAGAGGACGAGGATCTCAGCTCATTTGAGCTTGTTTTTGTCACCGATCTACACAAAATACCCCACAATGACAAAGTAAAAACATGTTTTTAGTCATTTTTACAAATTTATTAAAAACGAAAACCTGAAATATCTATGAAAGTCCTTGAGTGTATTCAACCGCTTTGGTAAGACACTCCAAATTGAGCTCAGGTCCTTGAGAAGTCTCTACAACTTGATTGGATTCCACCTGTGGCCAATTCAATTAACTGGACATGATTTAGAAAGAAACACACCTTTCTACATAAGGTCCCACAGTTGACAGTGCATATCAGAGCAGAAACTCCACCATGAAGTCAAAGGAACTGTCCGTAGAACTTCGAGATAGAATTGTGAGGAGACATAGATCTGCAGAAAGGTATAAAACAATTTCTCGAGTGTTGAAAATTCCCAAGAGCAAAGTGAGCTCCATCATTAGGAAATGGAAACAGTATGGAACTATGCAGACTCTTCCTAGAGCTGGCCATCCGACCAAACTGAACAACCGGGCAAGAAGGACTTTGGTCAGGGAGGTGACCAAGAACCCAATGACCACTCTGACAGAACTACAGAGTTCCTTGGCTGAGATGGGAGAACCTGCCGGAAGGACAACAATCTCTGCAGCACTTGACAAATCTCGGCGTTATGGGATAGTGGCCAGAAGGAAGCCACTCATGAGAAAAAGCTCATGACAGCACACCTGGAGTCTGCAAAAAGGCACGTGAAAGATTGTGAGCATGACGCAAAAGATTCTGTGGTCTGATGAGACGAAAATCTTGATGTGCATAGCCATCTGCATCACATTATCAGGCAAATTTTCATCAACATGCACAGGGGAATACCCTTACCCAATCCATAATCTGGCTGTTGTACACATACAGTACATGGCCAAAAGTACACAGACCTCCCAACTAATTAGTGGATTCGGCTATTTCAGCTACATCCATTGTTGACAGGTGTATAAAATGAAGCACACAGCCATGCAATCTCCATAGACAAACAATTGCAGTCAAATGGCCCGTACTAAAGAGCTTAATGACTTTCAATGTGGCACCATCATAGGATGCCACCTTTCCAACAAGTCAATTCATTAAATTTCTGCACTGCTGGAGCTGCCTCAGTCAAGTGTAAGTGCTGTTATTGTGAAGTGGAAATGTCTAGGAGCAACAGCATCTCAGCAACGAAGTGGTAGGCCACACAAGCTCACAGAACGGGACTGCCGAGTGCTAAAGCGTGTAGCATGGAAAAATCGTCTGTCATCGGTTGCAACACTCACTACCAAGTTCCAAACTGACTTTGGAAGCAAAGTCAGCACAAGCACTGTTCATCGAGAGCTTTATGAAAGGGATTTGCATGGCAGAGCATCCACACACCAGCCTAAGATCACCATGTGCAATTCCAAGCATCGGCTGGAATGGTGTAAATCTCACCGCCGCTGGACTCTGGAGCATTGGAAACGCGTTCTCTAGAGTGATGAATCACGCTTCACCATCTGGCAATCCAACGGACGAATCTGGGTTTGGTGGATGCCAGGAGAACGCTACCTCCCCGAATGCATAGTGCCAACTGTAAAGTTTGGTGGAGGAGGAATAATGGGCTGGGGCTGTTTTTCATGGTTTGGGCTAGGCCCCTTATTTCCAGTGAAGGGAAATCTTAACGCGACAGCATACAATGACATTCGAGACAATTCTGTACTTCCAACTTTGGGGCAATAGTTTGTGGAGCCACAATTAGCACAAGACTTTTTTTCATGAGTGTAGCTTTCATATTCGTGCTCTCCATTACATTTGCTGCAGAGCTGTTTGCCCTGACAGGCTGGAGCAGTATGACTGAACTTTTGGCACTTGTAACATGTTAAGAGGGCTGGAATGTATTCCCAGACAGTGAAGGCTTGATACCCCAGGAAAACTTTTGGGGGGACGGTTGCTGAAGGACACAACCACCCAGGTGGTATTGACTTTGACCCCATCCCTGACCATGGTGAGACGGCAGGCGTCAACAACTCTCACATCTGCTAAATGGTTCCTGATGTCGTCAATTTTAATTGAGGGAACAAACCCATAAATGACTCCTCGACTCTCCCTCAGATACCTAGGAATCTGACGCGATACCCCAGCCCGGCCAAAATATGAGGCTCTCATCACTGTCTCCCATTGAGCGACTGATTTACACTCAATGAAAAGGTTGCCGGGTCTGAGCTTTTTGATGCTGGACACATCTCTAAATTCTTTATTAATCAGTGTAGCTGTTTTAATTGGGTTGTCAGGGCTGAAGGGCTGTCGGACAGCCATTAGGCCGAAACTATGACCAATAGTTTTGCATGGTCCTAATCGGGGATAGAGGTGGCCTTAACCGGTTTGGAAGGTTCCGACTCATCGGTACTCTCCCACCGTGGTCCGCCCCTCTTCCTGGTTCGATTAACCAACCAAGATGAAATCTCATCATCTTCGCCAGAGATATTGATCATCCCTGATCACCTCCTCCCAGCACCCCGGAAGATTAACTTGGCCAATTGAGCTGAGAATCGACCGTAATACAGGCAAGACCGCAGCCTGATGGAGTACTGCTCTCCTCTCCGGGCTGGTGTTCCTGCTCTCACCTTTATCGGCTTCACGCTGTGGCAACCAAGGCATTTAGGATCATTGGTATCGCTCGCGATGAGGTTGTTTTTGAGTCTATCACTCTCTCACCGCAGGCAGGTCGGTGGTCTTTCTGTCTTCTACAGTCTCCTCTCCGGCCTCGCCCCCCCCCTGCTCTGTCTGATATAGACCTCTCCTCTCCGGCCTCGTCCCCCCCCACCCCACCCATATTTCCGCAGGGCACTCAAGGTCCACCAACATCCCCCTTCTGGTAAAACTACCAAAATCACGGCTCATCTTCACTCTTTCATTCCTCTTTTTTCCCCCACCTTTGGAACAAACTCCCACACTCTCTTAAATCCCACTCTTCCTTCCAGGTCTTCTCTATAGTTGTTCACCACCATCTGTTATCTTTCCCCTTCCAAAAACATGATCTTTTCTACCCCCGTTAATCCACCCCAAACTCGCCTCCTTCAAATTAACTATTTTCCTTCCTGAAAGTCCCTGTCGTGTCCATCATGTTTACAGTGTACTCCACCCCATCCCTCTCTTCCACAGATTTCATCATGTCTCTGTTCCGCACTGATTTTTCCTTCCCTCTCCTGCCCCTCTTGTCTCCTGCTTCTCTTGTCTCCTGCTTCTCTTTTTGTACGTTATATGTGTTAGCTCTCATACGAGTCTCGACCATGTATACAAAAAAAGAAAATAAAAAAGACAGGATATAGAATACCGGAAAAAGGAGATGCACCCTCGACCCTCAAACCCCTCCTGTAATGGTGTTCCTCCAAAATCTCTTCTTCGGCATGTCGAACGTCGATTCGCTATTCAACGCCCCACTTCAAACCACGTGGAGCGATCACGTGATTGGCTTTTACCTTGATACAGTAACTGGAGGAGGGTCCGTGATCATGTGTGTCCCGTGTGAAGCACCGGTATGTCAATATTATTTTATTTTCAGAAATATAACACTGAAAAACAAGGGATTTCCCGAAGTCCATATGTTAGAAGATATTATATGAAGTCCCTCAAGTTCCTACCACCTCCTGTTAATCCAAGAGAGTGGTGGCAGGAGATAAATGCATGAAAAGTTCATAATCAACTTAACCTGTACATTCACAAGCCCCAGATATGACCTGCCCATCCATATTCAGAAGCACCCAAACCAGATGCGCCGTCTCCCTCCAACTCTTTCACTGTGCAGAGGAACATGCCACCTGCTTCTCAGGTACTTTTCTAAATATTTTTCACTTCTTTTAGAAGCTTTGTGAGTCATTTTAGGAAACAATCATTATTACCGCACATGCTCCGAAGATTGCTATTTCGAGGGGCTTCTGCGCATGCACATGAGCATTCTGGGGGCAGGTTACATCATTTTGAAAGTCCCATATTGAGAGGGTTTGGGTGAGGTCACAAAACCAGGAGTTTAGCGACCGCCTTGTAATGATGCAACTGGGGGAGTAAATTTGTCATTGAATTCGGATTAAATATACATCTGTTAAGAAAAATTAAAAAACACCCAGTGATTAAACCAGAAAAGCAAAATAAATTTTCCAAACAACTTATAACCACATGCATCTGGATGCCAAATTGATCAATAAAATCAGGGAAGGTGCAAAGAAGTAGTGGGGCATGGTGATGGTGCAATGGCAGTACTGTAGTACACTTATCTTTGAGCTTCCTAGCCTGGGTTCACTTCATGACGCAACTACAAACTTTATGAATGGTGCTTTACAGACAGGACGTTGGACAGCAAAGTCCTTCGGCCCTCAGATGGACAAAAGCTGGATGTCAAATGTGCTCGCATTAGTTGGAAGACGTTAAATACCCCATATTGACTTTTGCAAAGAGGAGGTGAGCTATCACCGACATCCAAAACAAATGGCAAATTTCGACCACCATACGTTGAAAGTCAGGCCTGTTCAGTCGGTTCGTGAAAGACTTGGGCCAAAAACATTCCCCAGCCAATTCCACAAGAAGGTGGCAACACTTGGAGGCGTTAGATTAGTTGTAGACAAATAGAGAAAGAGGTGCAAAAACAGAGTTCCAGCTCAATTAAACCTTTTCAATGAATCAATCAATGGGAAATTTTTTTTTGACAGGTTGAGTTTTGCAGTATTTTTAGAAAATGATTCACCCACAAAAACAAAAATAATAATGGCCAACACAATGCAGCAAAAAGGTTTTATTCGTTTTGTGAAAGCGACATTCTTGAATTTTCCAAAGCTGCCAGAAGGTGGGGGATTGAAGACGTTTTGTTAACGGCAGGAAAACCATACAAGTTGATTTCTACATCATACTTCTCTCCAATGGTAGTAATGAGGCAGCTTCGAACACCGGTCCATTACGGTTTTTCAGCAATGCATTTAAATGTGGTAATTACATGGTCCACTCTGCTCGTAGGGGAGGCTTTGTGCAACTTGGTGTTACATCCACCTAAACTTGAGCCTTCACCCCGCACCACCCCCCCCCCCCCCCAATATTTTAAATGCCATGGTTGCGACAGCTACATTACACAATGGCACTTGTCATTCCATACAATGCACGTGGTGTTTACTGTGCGACCGTCTGAGTCTGTTGTGGCTCCAGTTTCCATAAAGAAACATCAAAAAGTAAGTGTAGATCCTACCGTTCCTGTACAAAACGACCATACCTAAGTCTTCACAGACATACCACGAGAGTATCATGTTGTATTTTTTTTTAAATTTTCTACCAAGGGGAAATTGATAACTCCATCGCAAGTGAAGCAACTTCTGCACCCGCATGTTATGAAAATAAAATACAAATATTCTTACAAATCAGTTTAAGCAAATCTACTTGCGAAAGAAACAAATGCTTCAGAGGCACTGCGAGTTATAAAACAGGTTATGGACCATGGAGTGGCGTCCATAAGAAAAGAGCCATTGCGTGTTGGAATGTCCATGAAAAGGAGAAGATAAGGAATTGCAGTCACGCTGTTTGGTAAAGCACAGCCGGACTGAGATAACATGGAATATACGGGCAATTAGCACCAACAACCTCAAACTACTGCATTCAATCTCCACAGGGCAGTTACGTCATCCTCCATATCGCCTGGAAAAAAAAAAAAAACACAAGACAAAGACTTCAAATTATTTCCTTCCATCTCTTCTAGAAAGCACACCAACAAATTGGCATGGTTTCTCAAATTTAAATTGGTGTATGCATGTTATGAGTTCTGCGGTGACCACTCAGATCAGGGAAACCCTCCTTGAATCATGAATTAATCTCCTGGTTTTGTGGTTGATGGAATATAAGGCGGGGAAGAATGGCAATGGTGTTGTGAAGATAGTACTCGAGAGTTGCGGAGATTACATCAAGTTAAATAAAGACAGCTTTTTGCAATTCATTTATCATTAAAACACTGATGTTGGATCAACTTGTCCTTTCATTTTGAACTTGGTTAAGATTATAAAGTCAATGTCAATCACATTTTTCATTCAACATGGCACCTGCAACCATGAAGCATCATTTATTGATCACAGCTGATTGCACCTTGGAATAAAAATACTGGAGTTCCCCTGTTTCTTTGGGGCCCACCAATGATGTTTGCAAAGACCTCAGAGGCCTGATCCAAACTGGCAATAATCCATGACACACCAACTTTGTACACACACAAATATACATTATACACAATAAATACATCAACTTTTCACACCTCAATATATATGTATATATATATATATATATATATATATATATATATATATATATATATATATATATATATATATATATATATATATATATATATATATATATATATATATATATGAACTCAAGAATGAAGTGAAAAGATCCTGGAAGCTGAAGAATGCCAAAGTTGTACCAGTAATAGCTGGAGCTACAGGAATGATAACAAACAACCTCACATATATTAAACATGGGGGCAATACCCCTGGGCACTCACCTGGTAGCGGCTGGATAAGATAACCAGGCAACCAACCACTGGTAGGCATGGATGACTCACAAAATATATAATGGAGCAGAAAGTAAATATCTATGGATTTTTATTTTTTTTAATGCCATGAACAAACGTTGGTATATCACAGGTGATAAAGGTTATGGTCAAGTTTCATCGAAATTCAGTGTGTGGTTTCAGAAAAGATAGCAAATACTGTACATATTTTGGGGAGCAACCCCCCCACCCCCACCCCACCCCTCTTAGACCCCAATATTTTTTTAATGTGGTGAACAAACTTCAGTATAACACGGGTAATAAAGATAGTGGTCAAGTTTCATCAGAATTGCACATGTAGTTTCTAATAAGAAGGCAAATGCATATTTTAGGGGGCAACCCCCCTTAAACTCCCTGAGAGCTCCCAGGAAATTGTAATACCCTCTGCCACCACCACCAGGTGGCACTACACAGTACACATTTACATATGGAATTTACGTCATCACCCCTGGACCTCACACCTCCATACGAGGCCATGGCCACCGAGTCTATGTTACCCCACCCAACCCTCCACCCCCCCTCCACTCCCATGCAAAGTTGTATTTGTACCCCGAGTTTGGAGTTTGTAACTTAAAAGATGTGGCTGTGCATAGAACACATGCAATCAGAGAGAGAGACGGAGAGAGGAGAGAGGAGAGAGGAGAGAGGAGAGAGGAGAGAGGAGAGAGGAGAGAGGAGAGAGGAGAGAGGAGAGAGGAGAGAGGAGAGAGGAGAGAGACGGAGAGACGGAGAGACAGACTGACAGACAGACAGACTTTGCCTTTTATAGGAATAAGATTTATCAAGACAAGTCACTATCCTCGGTTAAAACAAGCCTGTGCCTCTGCAGCAATGTGTGGTGAGGGGAGGGTGGCGAGCTGATCCACACTCGTTGTATGTATGTATGTGTATATACAATTGTATGTATGGGTGCATCTGATATATATATATATATATATATATATATATATATATATATATATATATATATATATATATATATATATATATATATATATATATATATATATATATCAAATAGACATTTTTTGAGACCCCCTTGCTGCAATGGTTGGTTAAATCAACTTATCATGATGGCCAAGGTTTAAGATATGGTCCAACAGTTGGGTTCCACCACACAAATGAAATCATGTGGTTATTATAATTACAACAGCAAAGAGAAAAAAATTACAACCGTGAAAGTGATAATTTAAATTTACTTTTCCAGCTTGAATGCAACCAGACAACAAAGCAGTACACACTGCCACCCCCAATGGTTATCTGCAATGTACAACAACTGGAAAGTCATGATAATGGCTTCTGTGATCAATTTACCAGTAAATTCCATGAGATGAGCGAACTCGTTGCAGATGCATTTTCAGCAGTTGACCAATCCTTGGCTGGAGCAGGGTATCCCAAATTGAACCATTCATGTGTCTACTTTGAGATTTATGAAATTTGAGACCTCCTGACTGATATTGGTGATTCAACTCAAATTGCAACCACAGCATGATTATCACAACAGCAAGGAGAAAACATTATATGTGTTTTGAATTATAAGCCAAAGGTATATTTTTCTTCATGCACGGAACCCAGGTTGTTGTTTTTTTGCATATACAGAGCAGTCAGTTGCCGATACGCCACACAAATAAAGGAATGTGTCAAAAGAACGTTTTTCATGCTTGGAACAAGATCACCCATAAGGCGGGTACTCTGACTTGGATTTGTAACGACTTTGTTGCTGAACTGCTCATCAAAAGACATGTTGTACTTCAAACAAAATATTGCATACCGACCTGTGAGGATCACTGACTCGGTAAAATGAAGTAAAACACGTGAAAAGGGATATTTTATAACTGACACGTACTTGTTGTTTGTGTGCTTCTTCCATGGAGTTTTATTAATTCGATAAATATTACTATCGATAATTTTTAGTACTGCTTCCATGTCCTTTGAAAGGGTTGATACTTGAATAAGATGCTTGGGACTACAAAACTTTAATATAGACATAAACAGAGACATTTTGAAGGACATTATCAGGTCAGGTCAGGTGTGGGAGCATGCACCAGAGCAGCGCATCACTGCATCAACTTTCCGCCGGTACTCCAGGGGCCTCCGTCTGGCCATCCCCCAGGCAGATGCGTGGCCCATCCCCATCTCCTTGAGATGCTGATCAACCTGCTGCAACCACGAGGCACATGGTCGGCCCACTGGCCTCCTCCAATCATGAGACTCCCTCGCTGAGACAATCTGGTGAGCAGGATCAGCGTCAGTAAAATGAGGCACATGTCCATACAGCCACAGCTGATGCTCATGGACTATGCAGGTAACAAATCTCATTTGAGTCTCTCTCAGCAACCACTCCTTGGACACAAAGCCTGACGAGCCATGGCCAAGGATTCTCCAAAGAGACCTGGTACCAAAGGAATTAAGTCTCCATCTCAGATAGCTGGTCACAGTCCGTCTCACATCCATAAAGCAAGAGTGGAAGCACCAAGGACCTGAAGACTTGGACATTCATCCTCCCACACAGGTAGCGGCAGCACTACACCCCATGATCCAGTGAATCCATGACTCCCCAAGCCCGACCCCGACATCTGTTGACCTCTGGCTCACAGCCAGCAGAGAAATGTATATCACTGCCAAGGTAAGTGAATCTCTCCACGACCTCAACATCCTCACCACAAATAGGCACAGACAGGACAGCAGCATCCAAGATGTCATTGAAAGCCTGGATCTTAGTATTGACCCAGGAAAACCGTAATCCCAGTGGCTCTAACTCCTCATTCAGCACTTCGAGGGCCCCCAAAAAGATATCTAGAATCTCTGCAAAGATGACAAA
The DNA here is from genome assembly GCF_056783735.1 of Eptatretus burgeri. Taxonomy (NCBI): domain Eukaryota; kingdom Metazoa; phylum Chordata; class Myxini; order Myxiniformes; family Myxinidae; genus Eptatretus; species Eptatretus burgeri. The sequence goes on along the minus strand of NC_140963.1, from coordinate 123,186,074 downwards.
GATCTGTGAAATCAAGGTCAGAGATCTTGTCATTCCCAAACGATGCACCATAGCTTGATCTCTCTGACATCCTCCCTAGAATCCAGTCCATACAAGTGCTGAAAAGTGTGGGGGCCAGTACACACCCCTGACGAACTCCAGTAACAACTGGAAATAAGTCAGAGATGGTACCACCACATCTCACAGCACTCTCAATACCAGAGTATAGTTCAGACATCAGATCAATCAGTTTTGGTGGCACCCCACGAAGACCAAGAATTCTCCAGAAGGTATCCCGATTCACTGAATCAAAAGCTTTACATAGATCAACATAGGCTGCAAGCAGACCCTGCCGAAACTCTCATCCGAGTTCGGTGAGGACCTGAAGAGCAAGGATACGGTCAATCGTTGAATTATTTGGTGTAAAGCCTGACTGCTCTGGATGCTGGTGCTCAAGCATATGATTGCGAACCCTATCAAGAATTATCCAAGCAAAGACCTTGCCCGGCACTGAGAGCAGCGTCACCCCTTGGTAGTTGGTGCAGTCTTGGCGATCACCCTTTCCTTTCCAGAGAGGGACAACAAGGCCCCTCTTCCAGTCAGTTGGGATGATGCCTGTGTTCCAGGCAGAGCACAGAAATGCATGCAATGACATGATTGCAGCATTTCCACCAGTCTTGAGAAGTTCAGCATGGATGCCACAGATCCCTGGAGCTCTACCCCATTTCAACCAGTTCACCGCAGCCTGTGTTTCCACAAATGAAAGTGGACCACAGTTGATTGGAGGGTCAGCAACAGGGACTGTAACACCCCTGACATCCAACTTGACAGCTGGTGGATCAACCTGGTACAACCGCTCAAAGTAACCATCCCAGCAGGCCTTCACTTTGGAATCCCCTTTCTAGAGCCCACCACCCTCTGCTCTAACTGCAGTACACCGAGGGACGGCCTGGGACGAATGCAATGCGTGAATTCCCTTGTAAGTAGGACGAGAATCACTTGACCACAGGTGAAGCTCTACCCCCTCACAGATTCCTCGCACATAGGCCTCCTTGTCCACCCTTAGAGCAAGTGCAGTTTTCTGCCTCAACTCCCTGAACAGCTCAGCTCTGCCAGTATGCCTGGCCCTGCGACTCTGATAAATGGTATCCAGTGTCCCGAGAGGAAAAATTCTTCTTCGCCCTATGGTGAGTTCCAAGACATCTAATGGCAAAATCAAGGATAGTGGTCTTGATGGCACTCCACAACTCTTCAGGATCCCCCAAAGCACCTAGACCCCCCCCCCCAAATCTGCACTCAGTCTGTTCACAAACTCCTCAGCTACTCTCTCATCCTTGAGCTTGCCAACATCCAGCCTTGACTGGGACGGTACCATTCTCCAGGATTTAAGGTGCAACTTAAGAATTGCGATAACAAGCCGTTGGTCAGTATTGAGGAACTGAGCACTCCCGTAGACCCTACAGTTCTGGACCATCCTTCAGCGACCATCAATGAGCACATGGTCAATCTCCTTTGCCACACCGCCAGCGTTGGAATACCAAGTCCAGCGATGAGCTTGTGGGCGCTGAAACCATGAACCAGCCACCCTAATTCCATTACATCTTGCAAAGTCAAGGAACTTTGTCCTATTCAGCTTCACGGTTCAAGACCCATGGGGACCAACACACATCTCATAACCATCCCTATCAGTTCCAGTCGATGCATTGAAATCCCCCAAGATCAGAAGTGTATCTCGTCTGGGGCACTGATCAACCACAGACTCGAGCGTGGCGTAGAATGCATCCTTCAGGTTGAGATCACTCGCCTCAGTCGGAGCATATACATAGAACAGGGAAATGACTCCCAAGGAGTGACAAATCCTTAGTCCCATAATACGCTCATTGACCAGTGTTACCGAAATTATCATTGGAGTCAGCTTATTGGACACAGCTACAGCAACTCCTTGGGTGTGGTATCCATCAGGGCGACCAGACAAATAATAGGTGTAACCACCCGCCATGATCTCGCCACAATCCGGTCTCCGAACCTCAGAGAGAGCTGCAATACCGATGTCCAAACGCTTGAGCTCAGATAATAACAGACAGGTGATCATCCTCTCTTTGAGATAGGACATTCCAGGCACCTACCCTCAGTTTAATCCAAGGACACCTCCGTCTGGTGGACGACACCTCAGCACCCACTGCCACAATCTCCCGCAATCTGACCCAGGGATGTTACCCCGTGGTTTCCCTCCTATCATCAAAGATTGGGGGTCCCGAAGGCTTTGCCCCAATCCCGTCATCCTGTGAGTTGCCCTGCGAAGGGAAGCTGCACAGGAGGTACTCCCACGGAGTGGGTTTTCAGATTTTTTTGCGTTTTTGCGTTTTGCGGAATGAAGGGTTTTATGGTGGCTGGAGTGCAAATCCTGCCACGAACCTCCTAATAAGAAGTAACCCAACTGCAGGATGACGTCAGCAGACACAGTTGGGCACTAGATATGGATGGCCGTTGGCTCACAAGGAGCTCCTCTGCCCTTTTTGTCGTGAACTGCAACTTGGTCAATTTCTGCAGTTCTTGATAGCCAACAAAAATGTTTGCTAACGTTGAGCCCAAAGGAGAGCCCATGGCCACCCCATCAATTTGGATGAACATAATGTTATTAACGTTAAACTCGACATCTCTTGTGGCCATGTTCATCAATTCGACGAAGAAAGTTTCAGAAATGGGCGGATGCTCAAGTTCCATGTGATAAAGCAAATGTGGACAGATATCAATGGTCTCTGGAGACCGACACGATGGTTGACCAAGTTGCAGTTCACGACGGAATTGGAATGTTCTCATTGCGTACCCTTTCTGGACATCCTCGTAGAGAGATCTGCATCATCGTTTACTACGTCCATCTATAGAAAGCCAACTTTCACTGGCCAGTAACTCGATGGGACTCTTTTAGTTCAACGAGATACAAAATTGGTTTGATCAATGTATTAGAGAGTCGAGCTAAGAGGATATGTTCTAATTACAAGCTTAATATAGAGATGGACAAGATTGCCAGCATCCTCAGTGAGAATGGATACCCTAAGTATATCATCAGGAGGTTTATGCACAAATTCCTTACTGCTATCGATGAACGGAAGATGGGTCCTGAAAAGTGCCCGGTCCACATAAAGATTCCTTGGAAAGGGAAAATGTCGCAAAGATATGAGGAACAAATCAAAAGATGCGTCTCAAACACGTATCTGGCTGTTCGTCCAAGAGAGATTTTAACCTCTCGAAGTCTGATTCCTGCAGTGAAGAAGGATGTTCTGCTTGCCTCAAAACTGAGCAACATCATTGATGAGTTCAATTGCCGATGTGATGCTCGGAATGTAGGCAGAACTACCCAGACTCTGACTGACAGAATCAAACAGCATTTCCCTTTGTCCATCAGGAAAAACACAATTGGTCAACGAATACAGCAGGAACGTGCTGGAAGGAAGGTCCCAGCATCAATTCCAACATCGTGTGCATCTACTACTGGACAGCATTTGATTGAGAATGCAAACTGTGCTCAACGTTATAATGCTGATGCATTCAAGATATCGAGTAGAGGACTAAGTATAATGCATCTCCGAATACTAGAAGTGACATTTATCTATTCCATGGACCCCATGTTATGTCGGCAAAAAGAGTTTGTCCACTCGCTTTGCATATTTGTGGAAAGAAGAAGAGGAACACGAACTCGTCTCACGATCACAGATGGTGATGAAGAAGATTCCACAACAGCCTTGGTGGCTCCGCCTCAGACTCTGCAACCTCCAATTGGAGATCTGAACCCTGAACAGGCTCCTCCCACCGAGACGATTGGGGGGTGATGACGCATCAGCAGGGAACGTCCAATCAGAATTGACTTTGTTGATCGGCGTCCATTGGACTGTTCTTCATCATTACTCACTCACTTTGTGCGAATTTCACCTGAAGAGAGCACAACGAAAAGCTTTGTGGGTTTCTTTTTATGATAATGTCCTTCAAAATGTCTCTATTTATGTCTATATTAAAGTTTTGTAGGACCAAGCATTATTAAAAAGTATAAACCCTTCAGAAGGACATGGAAGCAGCACTAAAAATTATTATCGACAGTAATATTTATCGAAGCAAGAAAACTCAAAGGAAGAAAAACACAAACAACAACAACTCTGTGTCAGTTATAAAATATCCATTTTCACGTATTTTATTTCATTTTACATCGTCAGTGATCCTCACAGGTCGGTATGCAATATTATGTTTGAAGTACAACATGTCTTTTGATGAGCAGTTGAGCAACAAAGTCGTCACAAATCCAAGGCAGAGTACCCGCCTTATGGGTGATCTTGTTCCAAGCATGAAAAACGTTCTTTTGACGCATTCCGTTATTTGGGCGGTGAAGTATAGGCAAAAAATAATAATAACCTGGGTTATGTGCATGAAGCAAAATTTTATGTATTTATGTATGTGTGTGGATGTATATATATATACACACATACATATATTCAGCGAGGAATTTTTGATGATTCTTCGACTCATTAATTTAATTTTTTGAACACCGCATGTCTGTCTCTTGCACAGCGTAGTGAATAAAAGAGTTTTCAAGTTTGTCTGGGGTGGCTTCCTTTATGGTTGCAAAGGAGCCAAAATGATATATCTTACTTACAGGCAAGCTTTGGAGTATCCGGGCATTGGCTTGGAGGATCGTTCTCCACAGCAGGATCTGTGTGTGTCGCCTGTGGAGATGGAAGGCCAAGATCTTGGCAGTCGGCCTCTGGCTGCTTCATTAATTCTGCACTGGCTGCTGTTTCCTGGGGCAAAATGGGGCCTAGACATAAAAAGGAACGGTTGATGTAGCTTGGTATCAGGGGGAAGAAGCTGGTCTTTAACAACATGCAGGAAGTAGTAAATTAATGCTTTGGAATACTGGTATTTAAATGCCTTCATTATCCCTATTTAAGTTTGTAAAACTTTTTAATGTCTCCCAAGTCATCATCTCAGGATGTAGAAAAATTGTTATCTGGGAACTACAGATATGGAAAGTAAACGTAATATATATATATATATATATATATATATATATATATATATATATATATATATATATATATATATATATATATATATATATATATATTGTTACGTTTGAGGGGGGGGGTATGCATTCAAAGGGTAATTAGGATGTTTAATTAGGTATGCCATGCTATTCGAGTTTACCAGGATGTCGATGTAATAAGTAGCAATTCAGTAGTGATAAGTTGTCTAGTAAATGTTCATTTCTTCAAGGGGGGAAATGATAATTGTTACGTAATTAGATAGGGACACGGGATAGGGTAAGTGTGTCTGCGTAAACCCTTTTGGTATTCTCTGGAGACTGGCCGTGACGTCACAGGACAGTGCAGCGGATGGCTCCGCCCCGTGATCACGATTGGCAGAAGGCGACGGCGGTGGGCCAATAAATTTATATATATATATATATATATATATATATATATATATATATATATATATATA
>NC_140963.1:123033102-123178102 GCF_056783735.1 Eptatretus burgeri | reverse complement strand
TGAACAAATGTTAAAATTGCAGGCAAAGACTTTCCTTTGGCACAATGTGCAGGGTGGAATGCAACAATGCAGCCCATTATGGAAGCAAACAATAAAGTAAGCCAAAGATGAAATAAGCCAGGCACAAATTGAGCTAAAGATGTGAAGCAAGCATAACCCAGAGTGAATTTCTTCCCCCAAGAATTCCACTACCACTCCCCTACATGTATCCAGAACCAGCCTTTGTGACCCTCTCTTTTGGCACACCTCCTTCACCCTCCCTCTGCATGCTGAGAGCTCTGATGTGTCCGTTCTCTCAGGCCCACTTCATCGTTCTGGGCGAGTTGTCTCCCAGACTGTCCCACCCACGGGGCAGCCCCAATAAAAATAAAAGTATTTTCCTGTTCTGGGCCCTACAGTGCATTATGCCACCATGGCTTGCACACATCAACCAGCGAGATCGTGACGACCTTTTTGATGTGTGGGACACTTTTTTGTGTGCCTTATGTGATGGAAAGTCCTCACCTGGCCCCATCTGCAAGCAAAGATGCATACAATTTTACCATAACTATCCTGTCTATAAATTACATATGCTGCCTCCTCAGCATCGCGTGTAACAAAACGACTTGCTCTGACAGGTCCCTGTTACATGGTAATCTAATCTTCGGTGTTGTGTACAAGTCTGATGGTATATGGGCCACACTAACTACACTTAACACAGTGCAGCAATGGATCCCCCCCATCAGCCAAAAACATCAGAGAAAAATAAAGAATTTTCATTCTTTGCCACTCAGTGTGGGCTGCTTTTATTCCAACAAATATGAATCCTGAGCTGCAGATCTTCCACTCTGTAGATACACATATGTGAGTTTGGCTTCACATATGCATAACATGAGCTTGTTTACCTTGGAGCAGGTCCGGCTTGCTGCTGCAATTTTGGGATATTTTGACGAACATTTCTTGCTGAATGCCCTGGGGTACAGGACTGGGCGAGAGGAGAAAATGCATGCCAGTTTCTGGAGAGAAAAACAAACCACTGATAAAACTGAATTGGCCATTTATGGACGTTCCCGTCAACGAACAAGTTCACACCAAAACAACTTCACGAGGTGCACTGCTTTAAAGAACTTATGGTTCGGAACTGACCTTCGTTATTGAGTACTTGATAAAAGCACAGTGATGAGCAATAATATCATAGATATAAATGCTCTGCAGAAAAGTGTGTGTGTGGTGTGTGTGAATCTTTCTGAAAATCAACACCAGCAATGTCTCCATTTTGCGAATTATGTCACATGTTAGTGTGACTTTTGTAACCAAGAAGACCAACCACTGCAGGTTCTGACCAAAAGGTGGCATTTCACTTTCTGTAAAAGGATTTTTGCACGAATAATGCAGGATACACAGATTCCTAATACATGGCAGTAAATGGCACTTTTGCAATACGCCATGTGGTGGAAGGTATAAAGGGAAAAGAAATGAAATTTCAGTGGAAAGAATCAGATTTGTGGGCAGGCAAGGCAAAACAACTGTTGCAGTGAAAATTGTGGATACAATCGATGAAGCTTGCAATTTATTTCCAATTGCAAATGTTTGCATTCTCTACGTTGAATTATGGGGATTGTGAGTCCCACCCGTATCCGCACCCAACCCCTTCCGACTGAAACATTATTTGCAGTCTGGTAATGCTTTTAAGGCAGGTGTGTAAACCAAAAACACTTCACTTGCTTGCTTTTTCAAACAAGATGCTAATTTCATGAAAATATCATTAAGGATGGGAGGATGAAAGTATAATTTAACCTGAAATCCTGCTCAACATTCTGCAGTGTGGTATATTCCTCCATTTTGAGCAAATATATCTCCCATATCACATTGATGAATGGCCAACGTTACTCCATTGAAATCCCATTTATATTTGAGTCGTTTTTAATTTTTATTGAACCAGGTCGGTGCATCTCTCTGTCTTCTATGGCCTCCTTTCTGGTCTTTCTGTGATTTGTCTCCCCAAGGTTTCTGCAGGGAGCATGCGCTCCACCATCAACCCCTTCTGGTAGAACTATCTCAATCCAGGATCACAGCTCTCCTCCACTCATTTGTTCCTCTTTTTTTTTCCTGCCTGTGGAATGAACTTCCATATTCTCTTCAATCTCATTTTTCCTGACAAGTTTTCAAGACAGCTGGTCACCTCCATCTTTAGTTTCCTGAGAGATTCTTTCTGCATCCAATTTTTTTCCACCCCATGCATTCTCCATCGCCCTCATTCCTCCCCTCCTCCAAACACCCATTATTTGTCCAAGTCTCCCTCAATTTTCTCCTTCAAGCTTGCTGTTGGTGCTTCCCACCCCTCTCCACTGTTCCTTTTGTTCGGTTGCCTCCTGATCCGCTCAGCGTTCTAGCTCTTCCACTCTATAAAAAAAAAAAACTAGAATGGCACTCTTTGACGTCACGACATCAACAGATATGCCTCCCCTAAATTTATTATTGAAGGCTTTTATGTTAAATGTATATATATATATATATATATATATATATATATATATATATATATATATATATATATATATATATATATATATATATATATATATATCTGCCTCACCACATGACCAATATTGTCATAATTATCATTGAACATTCTACTTGAGTAGTCGCACCTATGATGAAAATTTCATGTCAATCGGATAAGCAGTTGCAGAGAAAACAGAGAAAATTAGCGCGGACGGACGGACAACCAGAAAACAAAATATGTCTGGGGACTTCGTCAGTGGAGGCATGTTCGGGACACTTTTGATGATTCTGCCTTTTCATCGTTAACTCCTTTGTGCTCTTACCAAATTGCCCTCGTGTCATTTATGAGTCAATCACTGCAAAAGAGCATGGACCAGCACCACTGCATGTAGACCTAACCACCATTCCCTTACTCACCATTCTCCTGCGGTGTGCAGTATCAAGTTTCGTTGAAATCGGGCAACGAAAAAAATTATTAAAAAATAAATTCCCGATTCAGTCAAGTACTCTTTGGGAGAATTTGATCAATGCAAACAACCTCAGCGGTATAGTTCGCTGGAGCTATCTTTGTTTATTTTCTTGAAATGATTTATTAAAAAATCCCAAACATTTACGATAGACAAAGAACAATTTATTTTTAAGCATAAAATAAGCATCGCCATTTTGATCTTATACTTCCGTGTTCATTCAAAAATAAAATTGTGTTTAGAAGTATATGCACAATAATTTCTTCGACTTTTTTTTCTCCGTTTTTTTTTCTTCACATTCACACGCAATATCAAGTTTCGTTCAAATCGGGCAACGAAAAAAATTATTTAAAAAATCAATTCCTGATTCAGTCAAGTACTCTTCGGGATTATTTGATCAATACAAACAACCTCAGCGGTATCGTTCGCTGGAGCTATCTTTTTCTTTTGAAATGATTTTTTTTATCAACTGCTGTCACAATGGGAACCCAACGGGTTCACGGGTCATCTAATATAACATAAATATATATATATATATATATATATATATATATATATATATATATATATATATAATATATAATTATATATACATATATATATATTATATATTTTTATGTATTATATACAGGGTGGCATGAAAGTCACTTTACCCCTTCCCAGTGAAGCATTGTTCTTGAACTCTTTTAATATACAGGTTTTATTGTACAGTACTTACAATAATTAATTTATCATTGTATCTGTATGTGCTCCATCATTCTTCTGAGTCAGTGTTTCTACATGCCATAGCAGGCGAGGGGGTGAGGGCAGAGGGGAAGTGCGAGAAATTTATTAGGGGTAAAGTAACTTTCGGGCTACCCTGTATATTGTATGTATATATATGTATATATATATATATATAGAAATAGAAATATATATATATATATATATATATATATATATATATATATATATATATATATATATATATATATATATATATATATATATATATATATATATTATTAGATATATCTCAAGTGATCTGTCTGTCCCACCCTGAAACATGGAAACTCTCCTCAGGGAGAAAAAAAAAAATTAGTGACAGTTGCTTAAAATTCATCCAAACCTCCAGAAAAATCAGACAAAAACTTGTTTTTCTTTTTTTCAATCAGACAAAAAAAAATTGAACCCAAGCAATGTATAGGCAACAGACCGCTGCCTCGATCACCCCTTAAAATAAAAATATATTTCCGGTAAAGAAATATACAACCTCCCATTTTTGAGCTCTTTAAACTGGCACAAGAATAAAAGGCTTAACTTTTTTTTATTCGTGGTATTTTTACCACAAGCTTTTGCTCGTAAAAGTGTAAAAGAGACAAAAGAATTGGCTGAAATGAGAACAAAATTATTAATTATTTTATACATTACACATCTAAATCTTCATTACATGCACTTGCAAAATTTATCGTTAGATCTGGTAAGATTCTCACCATATTTTAAGCAGATCCTCATGAGAAATACAGTATCGTCATTGATTTGTGTGATGATCATTGAATGCACTGTAAACCAATGCGTGACTATATACTTTAAGTGAGGCACTCTGGCTAAATACAATTACCATTCATGAATGGAGGCTATTATTTGGTCTTGAGTATTGAAAAGATGAGCGAATCATGAAAAATAAATAAAAAATAAATTGGTGCTTGTCCTGAATTCGCATCCCCGATGTTGTGGGTTCAAATCTGACTGAAGGCATCGGCATCATGGATTTAAATTATATTGCAGGTGGAAAACAAGGTAATCTTTTGGAGAATTTCCGTGTCATGATTGGATTGCTGTTGTAAACCCACTTGACTCACTCATAACCGACAGTGAGGAAGTAAATGGTTAGGTCTACATGCAGTGGTGCTGCTCCGTGCTCTTTTGCAGTGATTGACTCATAAATGCCACGAGGAAATGTGGTTAGAGCACACAGGAGTTAACGATGAAAAGGGAGCATCATCAAAAGTGTCCCGAACATGGTTCCCGAACCTCCACTGACGAAGTACCCAGAGGTATTTTGTTTTCTGTTGTCCGTCCATCCGTGCTAATTTTCTCTGTTTTCTCTGCAACTGCTTATCTGATTGACACAAAATTTTCATCATACTCAAGTAGAATGTTCACCATTCTCCTTTTTTGCGCTACCGTGTACCGTTTTGGCTGTATTTTGGGAACATAATACATACATATGTACAAGATGAGAGTTTTAGTAATATAATAAGATATACATATATATATACATATACATATATATATATATATATATATATATATATATATATATATATATATAATATTATACTAGCATAACCCACACTCTGCGCAACATGTTGGGGTGGGTGTGTTTGAGAAAGGAACTGATGCAGAGTATCAGTAGTCATTTTACTTTAATGCAGTAAGTGGAATACAATGTTCAAAGTACTTCTTGATACACAATGTTTTGGGTTATAGCATTACAAATGCAGTAACCGTTTTTGGCACGATTTCACTGTTTCATAACCATTTTATTTACTTTTTTGTACCATGCACCTCATATGGTCTTTGAGATAATGTAAGCCGAATATCACGTTACTCGAGCGCAGAACAAAGTCGAAGAACACGAAACCACAAATTCGGAAATAATATATAAGATTATATAATATAATATGTATGTACTAGCGATACCCGTGCACATGCACGGGATAGCAGTACAACATAGCTGGTAGCAGACGACAGACCGTACACGGGAAATGACAAAAATACGCATTGTGCAAAATGCAAGTGGTACTATGGAACGCCAAGACTTCCCAAACATTGTCGGCATGTCCGCTAAGTGCCACAGCAATTTCATAGGGATTGTGTGACGGCGAGCCGAGTTTTTAGTGTGCAAGCTTGGTATTATAATAGAGATGTATGTATGTATATGCCTGGTGTTGGCTTAATGATTAGGGTGGTGGGCTTGGGATCCTAGGATCCTGAGTTCAAATGCCACTTTGCTGTTGAATTAATACCAGGTGGGGTTGAGTCTGCCTGTCATCCTTCCAAGGTCGGCGAAACGAGTGCCAGCATTCTGGTTTACATTCTGGATTCTGGTTTCATGAGTGGTGACCCAACCAGGATTGTGTCCTATAGCTTAGAAGTCTGCTTAGGCAACACCAACACTCTGCACAGAGTATGGTTCCGATGGATATATATATATATATATATATATATATATATATATATATATATATATATATATATATATATATATATATATATATACACATGTTTTGAATAAAACCTCTATTACAGAGTTGACCTGTGTTGATTGTATTAACGGTAATCACACCAATGTTGTAATATCACTGGACTTGCACATAAAACTGCCACACACGATTAGGAGAGAACACTTTACCCTGAATCCAAACTTCCACTATCCTTTCAATAAGTACACAACATGACAAGGTCCAAAGACAAGGTGAAGACCGTCTTTGGCCGTGCCGTATTTTTGTAACTTTGCACGATGTTGTGTTGGCATTGCGGAAGATGTTTGTGCATCTCCTTTTCTACTAATGTTGTGTGTTGCTTGCAAATTACTCATCCGTCATTTACTATATACCCCTTATTATGTGTCATTGACAATAGACAATTTTCTTTTGTAAATAACAAGCTCGATTTTAGGATTTGAAGAAAAGGAGACAATGAGTTAATACTGGTGGCTGGGGAATATGAAAGCCAATTAAGGAATTCTCGGTCACATTAATAAAGGGCTTTGTGTCAACACTATTCTTTCAAGGGTTAACTTCTCCAATGCATTCATTAATTTATTGCAACCCTTTATCCATACCTGGAATTTTTGTTTTCGAAAGGTGGGAGATGCATACCAAAATCTTTTATTGAAGCATTTACAAACCGTTTTGATTCGCAAATTGGGAATATGCATTTATATAAACAGATGCAACACTCAAAACGATTTGAGAATTGCCATGCCATTTACACTGTATGCTTTCTGCTCATTTTAATGTCAATATTCTTGTTTTCATACTCTATTTTTGCCATCTGCATCCAATGCATGGCAAACTGTATCTCCAACTGAGAGCATTTGTTGTATCTTCACCAAAGTTCTCTTTTTCCAAGGGTTAGTGTTTCACTTCAATTAATTGTGATATTGTGTTTTGGCCTTTATAATGGAATCACAATGTGAACGAGGCTTGTTCGTTTTCAATGCTGTCATTATTCCTTTATATTATGTCATTATGCATTTAACCTTCACAGGAGGGTTTAGCACAATGAGGGATAGGTACGCGTACTTGCCTTTGAGCTGTCTCGCCTGGGTTTGAATCTCGACCCAACTATAATCTGTCACCCTGGTGCTTCACATGCAGGGTGATTCATCAATGTGTGTGCCATCCCTCAAGAAGGATGTTAGTCCAGAGGACACGACTGCCTGCACTGGCTATTGGTGGACGTTAAAATTCCCATGGTGTCTTCCATGAAGAGTAATCGAGTTATTTCTGGCACTCAGCGATTCCGATAGTCTCTCTGCCTTCCACCACCTCCTTTCTGGGCTTGCTCCCTCGCTCTTTCCATGCTAGGTTTCTGTAGGGCTCTCACACGGTCCACCATCAACCCCCTTCTGGTGAAACGACCTAAATTCAGGATCACTGCTCACCTCCACTCATTTGTTCCTCTTTTTTCCCCACCTGTGGAACCAACTTCCACATCCTCTTCAGTCTCATTAGCTTCCCTCCAGCTGTTCACCATCATCTCAGACCATCACCAATCCAAAACCACGATCTTTTATACCCTCACTAACCACCCACCCACCCCAATCCCTCATCCTTCCAGCGTTCCCTCCTGAGCATTCCCTTCTGTATCAATATTGTTCACCCTGTGCATCATCTCCTGCTCCCTCATTCCTCTACACACCAATTGTTTGTTTTCTCCCTCTGTCTTGGCCTTTGGCTCTGCTGTTTATGTTTCCTCCATATATATATATATATATATATATATATATATATATATATATATATATATATATATATATATATATATATATATATATATATATATATATATATCTTCTTCTTCTTCTTTCGGCTGCTCCCGTTAGGGGTCGCCACAGCGGATCATCTGTATGATCCGCATCGTGATTTGGCACATGTTTTACGCCGGATGCCCTTCCTGACGCAACCCTGGTCGCCTCTTACAACACAGGGATAATATATATATATATATATATATATATATATATATATATATATATATATATATATATATATCTCTCTCTCTCTCTCTCTCTCTCTCTCTCTCTCTCTCTCTCTCTCTCACTCTCTCTCTCTCTCTCTCTCTCTCTCTCTCTCTCTCTCTCTCTCTCTCTCTCTCTCTCTCTCTCTCTCTCTCTCTCTCTCTCTCTCTCTCTCGCTCTCTCTCTGCCATTGCTTTTGTCTTGTTGCATCCTGATTGAAAAAAAAACAAAAACAAACCCTGAACAAATTAAAAATTCCTGCCCAAATCAGCTTCAGTCAAGCGTCAGGCCTGGGTGCAAGTTTTGTGAAAAACTTGGCCCAAAAATTCCCCTGGCCGACCACATTATATGTGGGGACCATCTGGGACCGAACCACCAGCATTGCATTGGTTCGGGCCATTACATACATGGTGTGTACAGGAAGGATAGGTTGCAGGAAAGGAGGTGTGAACTTCTTGTGTAACTTTTGCTGTTTGCTTTAATGAAATAATGATTCTGTATTTAAGAAGCTATCACACTTTTTACAAACCCAATCACAAGAACTCAATTCATCAATTTGTCTTCTTCATACTAAACCCATTCTTACTATGAAGCAAATAGAGAGAATTGCATCAATATCCTTTTGCAGTTAAACTTACACATTTTACAGATCGTTAATGGCCACGCAGCCTTCTTGCATCTCCCTTCCTCGATCCCCGATTCAGCAACACACACGTCCCTTCGAGTTCAATTAAGCATCCATTCCTGATTTCTATCTCTGTTTGAGCCACCTATTGTTGGGGAATGGTGTGGAGTTTAAGGGCCAAGCTTGGATTGCCAATCCATTCACGTTCATATTTGAACGTTCAGTTTATAAAAATGGAAGATTGGTTCAAATTTTAATATACATCAGGTGCTAAGAGTGTTGGAATTGGTAATACATTCACATGCCTCCAGTTTCCCACCGAATGTGTTTACTTGATTGTTGCTGTTTATTTAACATTTTCTAAATACACAAGAGATTTGGGGTTTTTTTCTCCTTCTTTATTTAACTCATTCGCTCCTACAGGCTGATCGTGGCAATTGGGTAAAAATTCCATTTGATAAATTTAATGCAGAAAGTTTGGAATTCCAGCTTAGCCGTTCTTGTGACTGAATCAATGGGAGCTGATCCTTGTGATAATACAGATAAGAATTGATGGAAGTGATCAATTCCCACCGTACCGTTTTGATGTACCAAACCCTACAATTTATGTAAACTTTGCAACCATACACACATAAATTTTTGGGAGGCTGACATTCTTCACTACTCACACTTAATGAAGTTATTACTCCGCGAACGCGAAAATAAAAGTGGGGTTAGAAGCTGTTGTTTCACGTTTGTCCGTCTGTCCGTCGGTCTATCTTATCAGTTTACGATGTGATCGAGGAACAATGGAATTATATTGAACGTTATATTTTGAACACGAATCGGAACATGAATAAGAAGACAAGTCTGTCGTTTTCACGTCCCTTGGCTTCGAATTTGACTTCCGGTTCGGGGATTAGGATTTGTCTTCCGGTTTGGTGGTTTTCCACAAATTAATTTACTGCAAATGGTGGTGAAAATCTGAGCTCCTCATTTCCACCTCATAAAGCTATGTTTTTCGAACCAGATATGTTGTGATTTATGGTATTAGTACACCCACTCCCTATGGGAGTGACAGGAAGGAGAGAGGAGAGGAGATCGGGACCATACTCTGTGCAGAGTGTTGGTGCTGCCTAAGCAGTCTCCTTGGCTATTCGGCACAATTCTGGATGGGTCGCCACTCCGACACAGTATACCAGCATGCTGGCACTCATTTTGCCGACCTCGGAAGGATAACAGGTCAAGTTAACCCCACCTGGTATTAATTCAACAGCTGAGTGGGATTTGAACTCAGGACCCTAAGATCCAAAGCCAGCCACCCTAACCATTAAGCCAACACCAGGCATTGTGACAGGAAGGGTCATGTTGTTATACTCCCTGGGGTATATACACTGATGAGCCAAAACATTATGGCCACCTGCCTAATATGCTGTTGGTCCTCCGTGTGCCGCCAAAACAGCGCAGACCAACTGAGGCATGGACTCTGCAAGACCCCTGATGGTGCCCTGTGGTATCTGGCACCAAAACATTAGCAGCAGATCCTTCAAGTCCTGTAAGTTGCAAGGTGGAGCCATCGGGATAGCCTTCGTTGCCCTTGCGCATCAATGAGCCTTGGGCACCCAAAACCCTGTCGCCGGTTTGTGGTTTGTCCATCCTCGGACCACTGTCAGTAGGTACTCACCACTGCTGACTGGGTGCACCCCATAAGCCTTGCCGTTTCAGAGATGCTCTGATCCAGTCGTCTGGCAATAACAATTTGACCCTTGTCAAAGTCGCTCAGGTCTTTACTTCTGCCCATTTCTCCTGCATCCAACACATCAACTTCAAGAACTGATTGTTCACTTGCTGCCTAATATATCCCACCCCTTGACAGGTGCCATTGTAACAAGATAATCAATGTTATTCACTTCACCTGTCAGTGGTCATAATGTTTTGTCTCATCAGTGTACATTACAGTATAGTAGATGATCTAGTCTCAGGTCCATTTTTCTGTGGCGGACATGGTAAGCAGATAAAATGCCTCAAGGATGTTGGATTCCTTCAGATTTCTTTCAGTTTAGTGTTAAACAGCAGTATATGCAAATATTTTAAAAGGTAATCACATGGGTTTGTGGTTTATCATATTTTTTACTCCGAGGAGGCCTCTTGTTCTTCCTCATTTTCAAGCACGACAAAATGCCACAAGAAGCTATTTATACACATTCGCACGGCATTTGTTCAAGAAGAAAAAAACCCATGGGGGAGAGGGAATATTATTCGTATTAATATTGTTTTGTAATAACATTAATATCACAAGTACGGGCCCGCAGCTGCGTAAACGACGACTGGATTGGGGCATTATTTCAATTAGATCAGACCAACTGTATCATAAATGGCCATAACTTGGGGAACACCTGGGAAACATACTCAGGTCCACAGCGTCAATTGTGACGTCATATCAAATGAAGAAGAATTGTGACGCCCCTCTCTCTCGCCCCTCCTCTCTCCCCCCTCCTCTCTCGCCCCGACTCTCACCCCCCTCTCTCCCCCTCTCTTGAATTGTGACGCCCCTCTCTCTCGCCCCTCCTCTCTCTCCCCTCCTCTCTCGCCCCGACTCTCACCCCCTCTCTCCCCCTCTCTTGAATTGACGCCCCTCTCTCTCGCCCCGACTCTCACCCCCTCTCTCCCCCTCTCTTGAATTGTGACGCCCCTCTCTCTCCCCACCTCTCTCCCCCCTCCTTTCTCGCCCCCACTCTCATTCCCCCTCTCCCGTCCCCTCTCTCGCAGATATTGGTCGACAGATAAATGGCCGTAACTTGGGAACCGCTTGTACGATTAATATCAAACCTCGAAAAGGCACATCCGCGGGTCCCCAGCAATATTCCTGGCAAGTTTCAATCAGATCGGACTGTCAATCGTGCAAAAAAAAAATATATATTAATTGTGATGTCATTCGTGACGTCATAGCACCGTGTCTTGTCATTGGTCAACAGATAAATGGCCGTAACTTGGGAACTGCTTATCCAATTGATATCAAACCTTGAAAAGGCACATCCGCGGGTGCCCAGCAATATTCCTGGCAAATTTCAATCAGATCGGACCGTCAATCATGCAAAAAATTTAATGAATACATAACAAATACATAAACATTGTGACGTCATTCGTGACGTCATAGCACCATGTCTTGTCATTGGTCGACAGATAAATGGCGTAACTTGGGAACCGCATGTCCGATTGATATCAAACCTCGAAAAGGCACATCCGCGGGGCCCCGGCAATATTCCTGGCAAGTTTAAATCCGAAGGGGTAGCATTGTGACGTCATTTGTGACGTCATAGCACCGTGTCCTGTCTGATTGACAGACAATATATAGGTCGTTATTGGTTGACAGACATTGGTCATTGTATCACGTTATTCTTTTTATTCAATTATTGTGCTATTATTGTGTACTGCCAATTATTGTGCTATTATTATTATTATTATTATTAGAAATATGCTGTTATCATTATTCTGAGAAAAAATGGCATGATAAGGTGATAAGGTGGAAGGACACTTCAGCTGCCATATATACACCTTTTCAACACTGAAAAAAGCAATAAAATGGCTGTAACTTGGGAACCGCTCGTCCAATTGACATCAAACCTCGAAAAGGCACATCTGCGGGGCCCTGGCAATATTCCTGGCAAGTTTCCATCAGTTCGGACCGGTGGTTGTCGAGAAACGGCGGTCGCAGACAGACAGACAGACACACACAGAGATTGCTGGAATTATAGATGGACTCGTAGGGGCCCGTAGGGGCGGGCCCGTAGGTGAGTGCCAGTATGTGCAGCCTCTCTCTCTCTCTCTCTCTCTCTCTCTCTCTCTCTCTCTCTCTCTCTCTCTCTCTCTCTCTCTCTCTCTCTCTCTCAAACCTCAAAAAGGCACATCCGCGGGTCCCCAGCAATATCCCTGGCAAGTTTCAATCGTGCAAAAGAAATAATAAAAAATAAATAAATAAATAAACATTAATTGTGATGTCATTCGTGATGTCATAGCACCGTGTCCTGTCATTGGTCGACAGATAAATGGCCATAACTTGGGAACCACTCGTCCGATTAATATCAAACCTTGAAAAGCACATCCGCGGCGCCACGGCAATATTCCTGGCAAGTTTCAATCAGATCGGACCGTTGATCGTGCAAAAAAAAAAAAAAGAATAAATAAATAAACATAATTTGACGTCATTCGTGACGTCATAGCACCGTGTCTTGTCATGGGTCGACAGATAAATGGCCGTAACTTGGGAACCGCTCGTCCGATCGATATCAAATCTCGAAAAGGCACATCCGCGGGGCCACGGCAATATTCCTGGCAAGTTTCAATGAGATCGGACCGGCGGTCGTCGAGAAACGGTGGTCGCAGACAGACAGACAGACAGACAGACAGACACACAGAGATTGCTGGAATTTTCGATAGATTACGGTTGTGGGGGTATATGGAAGAATTTAATCGGGAATATAGCATTGTGTGGAGTTGCTTGGTCCGTGAACGTGTAGAAGGCATCTCAATGTGAGTGAGTAGGGAACCTGTGAGCTTAAGTGTTACATGTCACCACACGAGGGGATGTGCGGTGTTAATTAGCCGAGGGAGTAAGAATAAGTTCCCCACTATGTGATTGCCCTGCATTTTTATATTTCAAGATCGGCAATAAAGGTGGGGAACACATCCCTGAAACCACAACAAATGGGCAGAAAGCCCGCCTTCAAAGGTTGACCAGAAGCGAAGTCGCGCCCCCGAGGGACAATTGATGGGCCTGATGTCAGAACCTGGCCGAGCAGACAGACGGCCCACCTTCCCGTGTTGGGTGCGTGTGGGCCACGCCCCAGAGGCGGAGGGTAAAGGCGTGATCAAGAGGAAGGTTGGTTGCACATTGTGGGAGGCTTCCGACTACAATATAGGATGACAGATTGGCAGAGTACACAAACAAGGTCAATGTGAGGAACGCAAAAGGCAGAGTTGATTCGGAAGAGAATCAGAGGTGGGAGTTCAAGGCTTGGGCATTTTTGGAGAGCCGTGGTCAGAGCGGCAGCACAGGGTGCATTTTCAAAGGCAAGAGGGAGAGAGCGCAGGGAGAGCATGCAGGAGTACAGGGTGAGTGCGCACACAAATCAAGACATTGGCCTTTGGCTCTTGGTTGAGTCATGAGAAATGGACCCCAAGCCTTGTGTATGTCATGAGCAGCTGCACTGCAGTCCTGAGCCTTAGTGTTGAGTGCCACTCACGGATTGCCTGGTATATGTTTGGCCTGCTCCAAGAGAAGCGTCATTTTGCATGCATATGCACGTGCTGGTGGAAATGCCTCGAGTCCAAGTTCCACAAGGACCAACTCTGGGACAAGCTAAGTACAAGTATACTCGAAAGGAGGGTTTTTCTTTTTATTTTGTGTTCCTTTTGTCTGTATTTGAGTTTGTGTGAAGAGGCGCCTCGACTGTCGGATTTATTCACTTTATTATTATCATTACCCTTTTTAATTATTGTCCTTTGTAAATATTTGTTATTTCTATTAAATGTATCCATTTTAAGAAACTGTATTCATGTGTTTGTAGTGGGGCTCGAGAATAAACCGCCTGTGCCTCCTTTTCATTCCCCATGCTCCTCCGCCCGTCCGCCATTGCCCTTCGAGCACGTGTTAAAATCTCTGAGGATCAACATGACCGCCTCCTATTAATGAGAAACCGCTCGGCCATCCGGGAGCTGTCGGTGTTAACCCACCGTCACCACAACTTGGGTCGGGGGTTAACCTGAGCTGGACAACCCCATCGACATTTGCTGTCAGGGGTGTGGGATTCGAACCCTGAGCCCCGTGACAAAATTATGCTCTCATCATTTGTATTGTTATTAGAAATGGCTTTGGAAAAACGCCACAATGAGCGATTTTAACATGGATATACACCTCAGCACGGACTTCACCAATGGCGTAACACCCCCTTGGGAGGGGAGCAAATGAAGTCGCCACAAACTCCTCATGTGACCCTTAATCCTGTCAAGTTTGTTTGAGATTGGCAAAGTAACGACCGAATGTATCGCAGTCAAAAAACCTGTCATACAGACAGACACCAAGGTCAGGTCAGGTCAAGTATGGGAGCATGTGCCAGAACAGCGCGTCGTTGCGTCCACTTTCCGCCGGTACTCCAGGGCCTCCGTCTGGCCATCCTCCAGGCAGATGCCAGGCCCATCCCCATCTCCTTGAGATGATGGTCAACCTGCTGAAACCATGAAGCACGTGGTCGGCTCACTGGCCTCCTCCACTCATGAGACTCCCTTCGCTGAGAGAATCTGGTGAGCAGGATCAGCATCAGGAAAACGATCCACATGTCCATACAGCCGCAACTGACACTCACGGACTATGCAGGTAACAAATCTCATCCGAGTCTCTCTCAGCAACCGCTCGTTGGACACAGAATCCGACCAGCGATAGCCAAGGATTCTCTGAAGAGACCTGGTACCACAGGAATTAAGTCGCCGTCTCAGATCCTTGGTCAGAGTCCAAGTCTCGCATCCATAGAGCAAGACTGGAAGCACCAAGGACCTGAAGACTCGGACTTTCGTCCTCCCGCACAGGTACCGGCAGCGCCACACCCCATGATCCAGTGAATCCATGACTCCCCAGGCCCGACCCAGACGTCTATTGACCTCTGACTCACAGCCAGCAGAGACATGAATATCACTGCCAAGGTAAGTGAATCTCTCCATGACCTCAACACCCTCACCACAAACAGACACAGACAGGACAGCAGCATCCAAGATGTCACCGAAAGCCTGGATTTTAGTTTTGACCCAAGAAACACGTAATCCCAGCGGCTCCGACTCATCATTCAGCAGCTCGAGGGCCCCCAAAAGGATATCTAAAGTCTCCGCAAAGATGACTGCATCATCAGCAAAATCAAGGTCCGAGATCTTGACATTCCCAAACGATGCACTGTAGCTTGATCTCTCCGACATCCTCCCTAAAATCCAGTCCATACAAGTGCTGAAAAGTGTGGGGGCCAGTACACACCCCTGACAAACTCCAGTAACAACTGGAAATAAGTCAGAGATGGCACCACCACACTTCACAGCACTCTCAGTACCAGAATAGAGTTCAGACATCAGATCGATCAGTTTTGGTGGCACCCCACGAAGACCAAGAATCCTCCAGAGGACATCCCGATTCACTGAATCGAACGCTTTACAGAGATCAACATAGGCTGCAAGCAGCCCCTGCCGAAACTCTCGTCTGCGTTCGGTGAGGACACGAAGAGCAAGGATACGATCAATCGTTGACCTCTTTGGTGTAAAGCCTGACTGCTCTGGACACTGGTGCTCAAGCAGATGGTGGCGAACCCTATCAAGAATTATCCAAGCAAAGACCTTGCCCGGCACTGAGAGCAGCGTGAAACCTCGGTAGTTGTTGCAGTCTTGGCGATCACCCTTCCCTTTCCAGAGAGGAACAACAAGGCCCCTCTTCCAATCTAATCAGTTGGGATGATGCCTGTGTTCCAGTCAGAGCACAAAACTGCATGCAACGACACGAGTGCAGCATTTCCACTAGCCTTGAGAAGTTCAGCATGGATGCCACAGATCCCTGGAGCTTTGCTCCGTTTCAACTGGTTCACCGCAGCCCGTGTTTCCACAAGCGAAGGTGGACCACAGTTGATTCGAGGGTCAGTAACAGGGATTGTAACACCCTTGACGTCCAACTTGACAGCTGGGGGATCAGCCTGGTAAAACCGCTCAAAGTAACCGGGCCAGCGGGCCTTCACTTCAGACTCCTCTGTCAAGAGCCTACCACTCTCTGCTCTAACTGCAGTGCTCTGAGGGATGGGCTTGGATGAACGCAATGCGCGAATTCCCCTGTAAGCGGGACGAGAATCACCTGTCCACAGGTAATGCTCTACCCCCTCACAGATTCCTCGCACATAGGCCTCCTTCTCCACCCTCAGTGCAGGCACAGTTTTACGCCTCAGCTCCCTGAACAGCTCAGCTCTACCATTCAGCCTGGCCCTGCGACTCTGGTCAATGGTATCCAGTGTCCCTTGAGAGACAAAATTCTTCTTTGCCCTGCAGTAAGTTCCAAGACATCCACCGGCAACATCAAGGACAGTGGTCTTGAAGGCACTCCACAACTCTTCAGGACCCCCCCAAAGCACCCAGACCCCCCAAGTGTCCACTCAGCCTGTTCGCAAACTCCTCAGCGACTATCTCATCCACGAGCTTGCCAACATCCAGCCAAGGCTGGGATGGTACCATTCTCCAGGATTTAAGGTGCAGCTTTAGAGTTGCTTCAACAAGCCTGTGGTCAGTATTGAGGAACTGAGCACTCCGGTAGACCCTGCAGTTCTGGATCATCCTCCAACGACCGTCAATGAGGCGATGGTCAATCTCCTTTGCCACACCGCCACCGTTGGAATACCAAGTCCAGCGATGAGCTTGTGGGTGCTGAAACCATGAACCAGCCACCCTAAGTCCATGACTTCTTGCAAAGTCAAGGAACTTAGTGCTATTCTGGTTCATAGTTCCTGACCCATTGGGACCAACACATGTCTCATAACCATCCCTATCAGTTCCAGTCGATGCATTGAAATCCCCCAAGACTAGAAGTGTATCTCGTCTGGGGCACTGATCAACCACAGACTCGAGCGTGGCGTAGAATGCATCCTTCACGGTGAGATCAATCGCCTCAGTCGGAGCATAAACAGAGACCAGGGAAATGACACCAAAGGATTGACGAATCCTTAATCTCATAATACGCTCGTTGACCGGTGTTACCTCAATTATCATTGGGGTCAGCTTATTGGACACAGGTACAGCAACTCCTTGGGTAGGGTGACCATCAGAGCGACCAGACCAATAGTAGGTGTAACCACCCACCATTATCTCGCCGCAATCCAGTGTCCGAACCTCAGAGAGAGCTGCAATCCCGATGTCCAAATGCAGGAGCTCAGATGATAACAGAGACAGGTGATCATCCTCTCTTAGGGATAGGACATTCCAGGCACCCACCCGAAGGGACCCCCTCAGGTTAACCCAAGGAGACCGCCGTCTGGTGGACGACACCTCAGCACCACTCCTACACAATCTCCCACAATCTGACCCAGGGATGTTACCCCGTGGTTTCCGCCTATCATCAAAGATTGGGGGTTCCGAAGGCTTTGCCCCAATCCCGTCATCCGGTGAGCTGCCCTGCGAAGGGAAGCTGCGCAGGAAGTACTCCCACGGAGTGGGTTTTCAGATGTTTTTTTTGCATTCTTGTGTTTTGCGGAATGAAGGGTTTTACGGTGGCCGGAGTGCAAATCCTGCCACCAACCTCCTAATAAAAAGGTAACCGAACTGCAGGAGGACGTCCGCAGACACAGTTGGGCACTAGATATGGATGGCCATTGGCTCACAAGGAGCTCCTCCACCCTTTGACAGGTTTTCTTTTTAATCCTGCTGGGTGTCCATATCCAAACACCCTCCTCACCAGAAAACCTGGTGGGGGAGACGGTTTAGTCGCCGACAACCCGACCATGGAACAGGTTAGTACAGGTTTACATGGTACCTGTAGCAGGTCACAGATCTAACCTGACTTGACTCGGACAGACACCTAATGGTGTATTTTAGTACGATTGTGTGTTGTCTCAGTGTTGCTGTTCTATCCGGTGCTATATTTCATGTTAATTTGTTAATTGTTTTGCTTTTCGTTTTGTTTCGTTTTGTATTGTTCAAGGCCTGACAAGGCCTATCCTCGGATAGAAAGGGTGAAAATTGTTCTTTTCCATGTTCCTCGTTTTGTTTTCTTCTTCCCTGGTATCTTGCTTCTACCTCCTCAGCACTCACTATCTTCTATCCTTTCCTCACCTTCCAAATTTCCAGTTTTTCCCTCCTAAGAGTTTCCTTCGGTATCCATCTTGTCCATCCTATGTGACCTTTGCCGCCCCTCATTCCTCCCCATATATCCATTGTTTGTCCAAGTCTCCCTCTATCTTGGACCTCAACTCTGCTGTTGGTGTCTGTCTCTCTGATGTTACATGCACAGAGATGAGTGAGATTATATTTTTACTCTGTCTGCCTGCCTGACAGTCAAAAAAAATGGAAAATCATTCCAAACAGGAAACACAGTTTTTAAGGACTTCATAATGCACATACAACAGGAACACCCAACTAATGTAACATGTTAGAATGGGTGATTTAATAGCTGCTGGAGAAAATGGTAGTATAACCCATAATATTTATTTACTTATGCACCTTTGAACCTCTTTAAACCTTCATTTAAATTTAATTATCTATCTATAATTCCAGCAACGTGTGTGTATGTGTGTGTGTGTGTGTGTGTGTGTGTGTCTCTCTGTGTGTGTGTGTGTGTGTGTGTGTGTGTGTGTGTGTGTGTGTGTGTGTGTGTCTCTCTGTGTGTGTGTCTGTGTGTGTGTGTGTGTCTGTGACTGCTGTTTCTCAACAACCACTGGTCCGATCTATTCGAAACTTGCCAGCTATATTGCTGGGGACCTGTGGATGTGCCCTTTCAAGGTTTGATATTAATCGGACAAGTGCTTCCCAAGTCATGGCCATTTATTTACCAACCAATGACAGGACACGTTGCTGCGTAGGCATGGCCGATGTGCCATTCAGTTACCAATGACAAGACACGTTGCTGCGTAGGCGTGGCTGTTGGGGAAGAGATCCTCAGCCGCGCTCCCCATTACGCGTTACAACGTACGGACTTCCGGATAGTGATGACTTACTGTAGTCTAATAATTTCGCGATTTCTTATGCGCATTGATAGATAAACACAATGCCCCAATCCAGTCGTCGTTTACGAGAGCGAAGGAACGGCCTGTGTCGTTGTTTGAAAGTTTTTTTTTGGTTTGCACGTACGGCCACGCATGTACGGCCATGCAAGAGCGAAGGAACGGCCTGTTTGGTTGTTGTTTCTGGCACGCGTGTTTTTTTCTTTGTTTGTTTGTTTTTTGCACATACGGTCACGCACGTACGGCCACGTACGTACGGGCACGTACATACGGAAACGTACTAGTATACTTAAAGACTAGTACACAAACCATTTGTCATAATACTTCCAAGAAACTCCACTTTTGTAGTACTTCAATTTAAATAAAGGTTCAATGGGGTGGTGTATGAGGGTGCTGTTCAGGACTGCTTCTGGACTACGACTTCAATAACACTAAACTTTCAGATTTTTTTTTGAAACGATGGTTAAAATCATCATTTTATTAAAATTTCATGAAAAATGAAGGAACACTGCACAGGGTATCGTGTTCTATGAACTATCTAGTATTGAATATGTGTAAAGCAGAGCTCTTAGTGAAGAGAAAATAGATTAGAAATGAACTGTTTTGGAGTGCCGTACTCACATTTCTGCAACATCATATTTCCAAGGGGGCTGGCGGCCACTACTGGGTAACTTAGTGGAACCGTCAGTCCAATTGATTGATATTGACTTGCCGGGTTCTGCTGCGTAGACATACATATCTTGCCCTTCGCAATGTGAATTTTTAAAGCCTCGACTCTGAAAGTACAATCTCTTGAGAGAAGTCGGTCACTCTATTGTTCTGTCTTCATACCAATCACCACGCAAGACTTGGTTGTGTTGGAAAGTTATAATAAAAATTGCTGAACCAAATGCCTTTGAATTCATGTTTATTTTTAGATGGACAACAGAAGAGTTTAAGCATGCAGGCACATGTTTTTTTTTTTTTTCAGGAAGCTATGTGAGGCACAGTGCGAAATCTCTTTTATGAATATGGGAAAGAGTCTGCTTTGACTTTGAGTTCCTAAAAGGGGAAGGGATAGCGAAATGAGAAGGTCAGCATCTGCACATTGTGTGCTCTTTGTCAGAATACTTTGTGAGGCTATGCATATCTTCGAGGGACAATTTCATCATAATGAATGATTTTTGGAAAATATTATACAAGAGAGGATATAATGGACAGATATACGAAGACAACTGACATGGCAACATTATAAGCAGTCGTCTTGAGAGGAAATCCTTGGGGGGGAGGGTGGGAGACGAGACTAACCATGCTAATGAAGGTGAAGAACGTTACTTACAGAAGAGATATTCTTTTGAGTTTGAGGGGTTCAGCTCGGCCTTGATTAGAGATTGTTTTATTTACATGGTAGTCAACTTGCCTTGACATTTCAGTCTGAAAGTCCAGTTTATGTCTGTGTTTGGCTTCTTGCCTGTTCAAACTCCTGAAAGTGGAAGCCCAGCATTTTTTTCACGATAAAAGATGTAAACGAACCTGCAATGACTTTCAAACTATTTAATAAATTGGACGCTGGCAACAGAGTAAAGCGTGACAATGAGAAACCGATTGCAAATCTTCTGGGCACAGAAACCCACTGCAAAAGGCACATTAGGGTGGCAATAAGTGTAATTAAACAGTGAATTCCAAAGCCTCTGTCAAACCACCAAAGTGCCAGAGCAAATACATATGAGGACAACAAGGTGTTCATTTAACACTTGCCTCAGGTAAACAGCAACAGGACCTAACAAGTTGAAATCTGGTCAATGTTGAACAAACAGACAATGCCACTGATTGGCTTGGGCTCGGTTGATCGAATGTCGGCTCGGTCAGACTGATTGGTTTCAGGCATTATAAAAGAAGACAGGGCAAAGCACGAGGTGCAAAGTTTAATTTTACTGCTTAATTCCAATTACCCAAAGACTGCCAAATATTGGTGCATTATTGTTTTCCCTTTTGTATCTTATGCTACATTTATTACCTATGCCACCGAAAGTGTACAGAAGTTATGTATTCGCCCCCGTTTGGCTGAATGTCTGTGAGCACGATATCTCAAAAAGTTGTGGACAGATTCAGACAACATTTGCTGGACATGTTAGGTGTGTGACAGATGAATTGTTTAGATTTTGGTGAAGATCGGGATCCGGACACGATAATTTTTGAAGTTATTCTTCGCCATGAGAGATGGGGCCAAAATCTATGTACAACACGAAGTGTCAAAACGTTGTATATGGATTCTGACAAAACCTGGTGGATGATTTGGGTAGCTGTCAAAAACAAGCCGATTCGATTTTGGTTCAGGTCCAGATACAGATCTCGCCTTGCAGTGGGATACAAAACGTAAACTGTTCAACCTGGTTGAAGTATGCGCTCCACTGAGTGCCTGTTCTACTTTGTGTTTATAAACAATTTTATGTAGAATTTATAAACATGCTTCAGCTCAACGTTTACCTTATAGATTCCTGAATTTCAAATACTGTAGAAGTGTAATTTTTTGCAATTAAATTTTCGTGCAGAGCGACGTGAAAATGTGTTCACGCACTTTTATTTCACGGAGAGGAGTTACTCATGTGCACAGCTCAGAATAAATCTGTGCTGCAGAACCCTATGAAGGCATGAGGCTGGGTTACAAACCCACCAGACCATTCAAAACAGAATGAACAATGACAATAACAGCATTTAAATATCTTCCTTATTTTAAAATTGTACTTTTTTAAGGACAACAGCCGAGCAGTGCATGCATCAGCTGATACTGTATAAATAAGTAAATCCAAGCAGCTTGCGATGGACTGTTGTTTATGATGTACACGTACGAAGGACAGAGGTGGGGGGGGAGAATAGGAGAGGAAAGAGTGTCGGTCAGCATTTCAGAAGATCGGAGTAAGGGGATATAAGAGGCATTTATTCTAGAAGATAGGAGCAAGGGGAGGGAACGAAAAGTAATTTAGCCCAGGCGATAGGAGAAAGGCAAAGGGAGAGAAGAGGCATTGTCCCACATCTTAGCCCCTCCTATTTGATTACAGGCAAGGTTGAGCAGATAAGACAGCTCTTTCCAAAAGGATAGCTTACTCTATATGATGCAACATCATGTCTGCATGTACGTCAGGTAACACTGGATTTAAATCAAAAGGAGTTCAATATAATCCTGAATAAAGCCATGTGAAAGGCCATCATATATAAGACAAGTCAAAGATGCTTATACTCTTTGTTGGTCATGCATTTGGGATAACAATTAAGGAGAGGAAGTCACTGATCATGTAACTTTTTATGACCTATGCTACCATACGGTATGTTGGAAATGCATAATTCAGCCATTGATCTGTGGAATTCTTCATCTGATTTGATTTCATCCATGTTTGGGTGTAATGAGTACACCACACTAGTTATAGTTCAGAAAATGAAGCTAATGAAGGAAAGTGGCAAAGCTTTTACAAATATGTTCCACCTAACCCTCATGAATTAGCATCAAATCTCATCAGATACCAGAATACAAGCACAGGAGATTGTTGTAAGGGATATCATATAGAGATTTGGCTAATTTATTGGAACGAAGGAATTCTCTTTGAGAAACATATATATAATTTTTTTATTTCCGAAACCGAGCATAAACAGCCGGCTTAATATCCTCTCCAAAGGGTGACTTACTCGAAGCAAAACCCCAAGAATGAGAAAATCTGATGATAATGAAGGTAAATGCAGTGGAATGATTTTCAACAGAAACAAACAAAATATACTGTCAATAAACGTAATTTGACCTATTATGCTTGCGTCGCTTTCCCATTCCGGCATTACGTCAATGGCACGTGCCATATCTGCAGAGGAAAACATGGGATATAATAGTTAGAAGCATATTTCACAATGAAACTCACCTCGAGGATGCTGCACTATCGGGGTGTGAAATTTCTTGTGCATGTTGCACCGTGCTGAGCACAGCAGAGTGTGATGCTCCCTCCAAACCTTCAGAGAAGGCTTGTTTGAATTCCATATTCACTGGATCACTGAATCTCCGAGTTAAGCCTTGGGTAGTCTTAATGCTGGTGTCAGATTGGTGCACTGCTGAAGTTCTTGAGCATTTCCTGTCCATCACAGAATGTCTGCAGTATGTTGATATTGGTAGCTGCAACACAGCAGGAATGTTGCCGGTTTCGTATTTTGTCGGTGACTCGGGAGAACATACGAAATCCTGTGTTGATCTGCAAAAATCCAAATAACAAGAGCACGAGGCAAAGGGGCTTAACACGGCATCAGCTAGGCCCCGGTTTCCTCGCGTTTTGTGTGAAGAGGAGAGTGCACTGCAGGAACTGCCCTTTCCAAATGGGTTGGCAATATAATCCGTGACATTTTCTGCATTCTCTCCATGTTCAAAGGATTTACAGTGAGGCATAGGTGTGGAGTGACAGCATTCCACCGGCAGCCTCATGTGTTCTCCAGCAAAGTCCCTAGAATGTGCAGTGACACTAGGATGCAATGTGTTGTCAAACTGTGTTTGTGAAGATGTAGAATAAATGATGTTGCTCTTGTCAATGCAGCATGCAATATTTCCATTCTGAAGATGCCCGTCATAGTTTACTGGAGGACTTGGGCTTGGTGGAGTTGTGCACACATTGTTTATCCCAATCTCTAAGCAATTCATGCCGTTTAGCAGAGGCCATGGTTTCATGTCCAAACACCTCTTACAAGTTTCCTTCAGGCTCTTGCTAGAACATGTGCCTGACATTCTCATACTGTCCATTGGAAATTGGCAGGAAGGTCTCTTTGTCAGTTGGTATGCTGAGAGTTGAGCTGGCTGCATGCCTTGTTTTGATTTTGAGAGTAGCACTGAAGTCCCATCCTTCTGACGTAAGATTGATTGGCCTGTGAGTGGTGGAACAAAGGACATAAAACTGTGCTTGAACTTTAGCAACACACAAGTTGTCTCTTCTCCATTAGTTCTGACTAGAAATCAAACCTTTTGATTGAGACCTTTGGTTAAAGTATATCAAATTATTTTTAAAAAGCAAAGCTAATCAAATAAGTAATTATTTGCAAAAAATAAAGAAAGAAAGCAGGGGTGGAATTTAGTCATTATTTTGAAAAGTTTCAATTTCACACAATGTTATATATATTCCACCTCCACACAAATACCATTAATTATTGCAAACTATGGGTCGTCCCAGCACACAATAAATATATAACAAACTATATTTAAATAATCATTTATATCAGGGCTGATATTTATTGAAATAATTAATATAAACGCTGAATAATGATTCCTGGCAATATTCATGACTTCGATTTAACCTTATTTCTGATGATGCTTATTTTACTTGTGTAGTTGGGTGTGTATATGAGTGAAGTGTGAGTCCAAAACACTAGTGGTGGTCATATCTTGCAAGCAGCAGCATGGACGAATATCGTACATTGTTTGCGTAGAGATAATGTTATAATTTCATTCATGTCAATATAGAGGAAAGTGATAAGTGCTGTGAAAAGTTGTGTCTGTGTGATGTTGTCTTTAATTCAGGGCATAAAATCACCTTATAGTTAAATTAGATATGGAGGTGTGATCAGAAAGTTTGGTAAATGTTGGAATAAAATTAACTTATGGTTAAATAAGATACAAGGTGTGATCAAAAAGTTTGGTGAATGTGAGAATATAATGAACTTTTGGTGAAATTAGATACAAGGTGTGATCAAAAGGTTTGGTGAACGTTGGAATAAAATCAACTTATGGTTAAATTCAATACATTAGATATGGGGTGTATCAAACCATTATGGTCCTAGTTCACAACTTTGTTGAACCGTGTGCAAGGCCGGTTGGGTGAACTGGCTGGGCCAATAGGCTTTGTAGCATATCTCAAACCATGGGCAGTGGGGACAAACATACTGAGGAACAGGCACTGATAACTGAACAAATGCACATTCAAGGTACAAAATCAACTTGTAGTTAAATTACATGTAAAAAAACAAAAGTTACATTTGACGATTTTGTTTAACTGCTTAATAAGGCCTCAAAATTAAAGTTGGCCTCCCGTTAGGTTATCTATTAAAGTGTGAACATGGACACACACACACACACACACACACACACACACACACACACACACACACACACCAAAACCTTCTCCTATCCCCTTCAGGAATGGGCGAGGTTAAAAATGGGCAATCGACTTCCTACAAAATTTTAAAACCGTGGAATAATTCATGAAAATTTTAAAACTGGATAGGGGGTAGGGGTAAAAAGAGGTGAACATAACTTCCACATGGTTACCAAATAACTAAGGTTACTAAATAACCACATGACATCACGAGACATGTCATGCTATATGATGTGCCTGGAACATGATGTGCATATTCAAAATGTTTGCTGAAATTGAATTTCGACTGAGATGATCTGCTTGATGTAAGTGGTGTTAGATTCCTTTACGATTCATGAAGAGTTAGTGGAAGACTTCCAGAATTACATAACAAATTCTGGTATTTATTTTATGCTTTACATATTCACCAATGTGGAGACTATCCATTTCTGATGCAAAAAACCCCCCAAAAACATTCGATAACAAATTGCACATGATAGAAATTGTTTGTGTTAGACATAGTTTGACATAAAATAAATCAAATATGGCAATCATTCAAGTTGTTGAAGATCTCTCTTCAAAAAAGGAAAAAGCAAAGATATCGTTCAGAATGAACTTTACCAGGTGAGACTGACAGCAGTGACTGGGAGCAAAATGGCTGTCGGAAGTTGTTGGCTACTCGATCACTTTGGCAGACTTGTTTCATGGTGGGAGAGGCAGTGGTTTTATCTGTTGGTGATGCTGTTGATGTACATGTCCTGTAAGAATTTCCAAATAAATGAGTGAGCAATAGAAGGAAATGATAAAACTATAGTCGTTTACAATGCACGAGTCGTCTGAATCAAATTGACAGAGCTGTCAGAGCTCCAGACAAATGGGGTATGGTGACGTGAGAACAGAAATGCATCACAACTTGCTCCTCTTTGGGCCCTGAGAGGAACTCACTTTTGGAGATTATGATCAACATGTATGTCTGCTTCACACCACTGTTAAAATGATGCATGATTTTGTGTGCAATATTTGAACTTTCAGAAAAGTCATGCATTTTTGTACACAACGTCGAGGTTCATAGAAAAGCTACGTGACGGAAGGAAAAAAACTTATTTGTTTAAAAAAAATCAGAAAATTCTCTTGAATTCCTGAATTTTTAAACGATTAAAAATGTCTATTTTTCGTTTTTTTCTCGGAAATAAGCTCAGAGTGAGTCCCGTTGTCTGGCTGAAACCGGGGATGAAACCCTGCTTATACTCAGACCCGGACCATGCTGGACCAAATAAAGAAAGGACGGAAACGAGCTGGGAACATTTCTAAAAATTTATTTACAGTAAAAGGCAAAGGCAAGACTTAACGCGAATATTCAAGGAATATTTACAATGGTGGAATAACACTTATTCAGTTCTACTTAAAAGATGGGCCCACACACAAACGAAAAGAAAACCCAGAGTTCATTATTGGACCCTCCAGCCAATGAGAGAGAGACGAGCTGGGGGTCAGAATTTGGTGGGAACCTGACCGTCGGAGGGAGGGCATGCTCCGCGATGCGGCACCTGACAAAGGTCGTTGGTCCGGTCCCCAGTCGCACGTGGGGGACTCGAGGCTCGTGGCGGTGTACGGGTGGTGAATAATCGGGGTCCACGGAGGGGGGTCAGGGTCGCTCTGTCCTTCCTTGTAGAGGGCCAGCAGAGACATGTTCTCCGCCTCGATGGCCCTCTGCTCAACCCTCATGACAGCAAAAAACCCTTCATAACAGAAACGTAGACCTCCTGTGACCACTCCTCGTAATCGCCCCTTGTAACCACCCCTCGTAACCACCCCTTCGTAACAGCAAAAACCCTTTGTCCACCTAACTCCTCTTGCACTGAACTCTCTCAGAACCCCCAAAGAACTCCAAAAGAACTATTCGCTGAGGACGATGTCGGTAATTTTATGGACCTCCCTCAGCGGGGAGGGACCTTGGTGAAACTGACGCCACTGTTTGCCTTGATTGGATGGGGCTCCCATGGGGACGCCCTTTCTGGGCAGGGTTTCCGCCCCCCCCCCCCCACTCCACGCATGTCCATACTCGTCAAAAAGAAGTTACAAAGTTTGTGGAAGCCGAGAAGGAACTGCCAGAGATTCTGCTTCGGACAGCGAGTTGCCGGTTAGG
The DNA here is from genome assembly GCF_056783735.1 of Eptatretus burgeri. Classification (NCBI taxonomy): domain Eukaryota; kingdom Metazoa; phylum Chordata; class Myxini; order Myxiniformes; family Myxinidae; genus Eptatretus; species Eptatretus burgeri. Next base: position 123,150,373 of record NC_140963.1, on the reverse strand, counting down.
CGAGTGAAGCGCTTGTTCAGTGGTGTTGTCGGTTTGTTAGATGGTTGGATTTAATAACCTAACTAAAATAAATCGTAACGCACGTTTTTGATCCTCCCACTAGACAAAAGGAAGGGGAATCTGACGACACACATACGTAACGGAATAACTGACTTTTGGGACCTGAATGTTGAGTGCTCATGGTTTCCAGATCCGTAACAATATATACATATATATTTATATGTATGTATGTGTACATATATATATATATATATATATATATATATATATATATATATATATATATATATATATGTGTATGTATGTGTACATATACATATATATATATATATATATATATATATATATATATATATATATATATATATATATGTATATATATACATCCCCTATATGCTATCTAACAAAACTTGGAAAGTGAGAGGATGCCGGAGGAGTGGAGATTAAGTGTACTGGTTCCGATTTTTTAAGAATAATAAAGGGTGATGTGCAGAGCTGTGGTAATTACAGAGACATAAAGTTATTAAGCCACACCATGAAGTTGTGGGAAAGATTACTGGAAGCTCGGTTGAGAGGAGAGGTGATGATTTGTGAGCAGCAATATGGTTTTATGCCAGGAAAGAGCACCTGCACCACTGATGCGATGTTTGCTTTGAGAATGTTGATGGAGAAGTATAGGGAAGGCCAGAAGGAGTTACATTGTGTGTTTGTGGATTTAGAGAAAGCTTATGAAAGGGTGTCAAGAGAGGAGTTGTGGCATTGTATGAGGAATTCGGGAGTGGTGGAGAAGTATGTGAGGGTGGTGCAGGATATGTATGAGGACAGTGTGACAGCGATGAGGTGTGATGTAGGAATGACGGACCGGTTTAAGGTAAAGGTGGGATTGCACCAAGGATCGACTCTGAGCCCTTTCCTGTTTGCAATGGCGATGGACAGGTTGACGGACGAGATCAGACAGGAGTCTCCATGGACTATGATGTTCGTGGATGACATCATGATCTGTAGAGAGAGGAGGGAGCAGGCGGAGGAGAGCCTCGAGAGGTGGAGGTACGCACTGGAGAGAAGGGGAATGATAGTCAGTTGGAGTAAGACGGAGTACATGTGCGTAAATGAGAGGGAGGGTGGTGGAAAGGTGTGGTTGCAGGGAGCTGAGGTGGTGAAGGTGGATGGATACTTGGGATCAACTGTCCAAAGTAATGGATAGTGTGGTAGAGAAGTGAAGAAGAGAGTGCAAGCAGGATGGAGTGGGTGGAGAAGAGTTGCAGGAGTGATTTGTGACAGAAGGGTATCTGCAAGAGTGAAAGGGAAAGTATATAAGACGGTAGTGAGACTAGCTATGTTGTATGGTTTGAGGCGGTGGCACTAACAAAAAGACAGGAAGCGGAGCTGGAGGTGGCAGAGTTAAAGATGCTGCGATTCTCGTTGGGAGTGACGAGGATGGACAGGATAAGAAATGAGTATATTAGAGGGACAGCGCAGGTAGGACGGTTTAGAGACAAAGTGAGAGAGGTGAGATTGAGATGGTTTGGACATGTGCACAGGAGGGAAGCGGAGTATATTGGGAGAAGGATGCTGAGGATGGAGCCGCCAGGTCAAAGAGGAAGGCCAAAGAGGAGGTTTATGGATGCGGTGAGGGCGGACATGCGGGTGGTTGGAGTGTCAATGGAAGATGTGGAGGACAGAGCGAAATGGAGACGGATGATCCGCTGTAGCGACCCCTAACGGGAGCAGCCGAAAGAAGAAGAAGAAGAAATATATATACATATATATATATATATTGTCATTGTGTATATATATATATATATATATATATATATATATATATATATATATATATATATATATATATATATATATATATATATATATATATATATATATATTTCCACACACACACATAATTATAAAAAAATGCACAGCCAATCAAAATGATCGAACTCGACCAAGCTCGTACTTATTTTAATACAAACGAGCATGAGCTGATCAAATCTCAAGGCGGCGTTTCGTTTGTGATACACGTTCTTCTTCAAAGCCAGGTGAACAATCGAGTTTGTGGCCTGCTTTATTCTTCCTTGTGTTAATCCCCTTTCGGTCCAACATACTGATGTTTGTAATTGAAAACAAAATTATTATTTTTCTCCCTGTTGTTGATGCTAATCATCATTGATTGGTTGTCTTCTCCCACTGCATCTGTTTCCTGCATGATCTGGCAAAATATGAATGTGCATTTAAACTTGGCAAGTTATTGGGCGTGTATTGTACATCTGGGTTGGTCCTCCTTGTTGATGTGATCTGGTCACATTGTCCTGTTGTCGGTGGGGTTGGAATGTGGGTGAAGCGAGTCTGCGTCCGTGAAGATTGTGATGGGGCATGTCAGTGGTGGGTAGGTTGGTTTGTTCTCTGGGTTCTGTGTTCTAGGTATGTTGTTGGTTATTTGTGGTCTACAATGTCCTCATTTTTGGAGTTTGCACTAACCACTTTCTGTTTTTTGGATCAAGGGGTAGTACTGAGCGGGAAGTTTAATGTTTCTTCTGTTAATGTCATTCTGTGCTTTCGCATGTCAAGATTCCAAAATTAGTTGGTGGTGTTTGCTTGGCATGACATCCAGAATCTGTGTATTGCTTCCATCATAACTGTAACTAGAACGTATGTAATGAAATGCTGTGGCTGATTGTGAGGCCTTTCCCAGCCTCACTGTTCTGGTAGGGTTAGTAGCTTTCCCAGCCTCATACATTTGCGTGTAATCCTAGCCAAGTCATCCCAAAGATTTTAAAAAATAAGTCAGTTAAATGTTTCCAGATGGGATTTAAAAAGATGTTTCTCAGTGGGGTTCAGGAAAATGCTTCTTGGTGGCAGAGTCCAAGAAAATGCTTCCTGGCGGGGTCCAGGAAAATGCTTCCTGACGGGGTCCAGGAAGTTAGTTGTAGCAGAAGTTCAGGAAGATGCTTCCTGGTAGCTCGGGTGTAAAGTGTTGGCAGGATGGGTGGATGGCCTAGAGATACGCACATTGGCCTCTAAGTTGTTTAACCTGGGATTGAAGCTTGGCCCAGCTACAATCGGTCACACTTGCGTATTGCAATCAGAGTGAGGCATTAATGTCTGCTGGAATTAGTTTGTGGATGTTAATGATCCCACGGTGTCTTTTGCGAAGACTAGGTGAGCTATCACTGGCACCTTGAACAAATTACAAATTACTGCCATAACATAGAGGGGACATTGCATCTGCGGCACAGCCACACCCTCCCTCAGCGAATGATGCTATTCACAGTCATGTGCTGTATTTGAAGGAAGAAGAAGAAGAAGGAGAGGGGTTCAGGAAGATTATTCCAGGATGGGTTCAGAAAGAAGCATCCAGGTGGGTTTGAGAAATTTGTGAGCAGGAGGAGAGTAAAAGCATATTTACCTGCATCTGTTTGCTTTGGATGCACCATTATTGTGCTGGAAAGAAGGAGAACTTTCTTTCTGTAATCACAATGACGTTTCTCAATATTACAAATACAATGCAATAACTATAGTAAGGAGAGAAAAACAACAGGTTTTAAAAACATCACTTGCCAAGTAACTTGAAAAATGATGAAGTAATGCTAAAAACAGTTATTGCAGTAACCTATTAAAAGTAGAATTTTGGCATTATCCCAAAGGAAATTTTTTGCTCATAAATAATTTTTCTGACTGTCTCATCCAAAACGAAAAAAGAAAATTCCATTCTATTTGTCTTTTTTCAGAAATACGAGAAAGAGAATCAGCCCTGAATGAGTACCAACAAATTTCTTATGAATGAGTTGGCCTATTTAGCCTGGTCACCTGATCACTCAGGTAATGATGTATGAATCCAAGGTTCAAATCAGCGAAACTATGTTGACTTATCTATTGTCCACTAATGATAAATAATCATAATAATAAGTTCGGTTTTATTAACATATAAAACATTCAAACCCATAGTTTGAAGTCTAAAACGGTCATGTTTACATTAAAATAAGAAAATCGATTTAATTAGAATGAAAGGGCAAATACCTATATGGTACAGGTATATAACATTTCAAAATCAACCACAAGCATACAAAAAATAATAAATTATTCAACAAATAGGTCTGTAAATTACAAATAAGTGTACTCAGAATACAAATATCAGAAAAGAACCAGATAATATTATTTACATTTATGAAACATTAAAAAGTTGAAAACATTAAATAATTACATAAAAGATGTGAAATGGATGACAGTGCAGAGCAGATTTTAGACAATGAGGGCTTCTGGCAAAACAATAATATTACACCATATTCTCTGAGTTCTCATTTGGGAGACGTGAATCTGGTGTGAGTTTCTCAACCGCATTTTTGGAAATTATTGGCATTTAGGAGGGAGCAAATTATGATGATGGGTAAAAAGGAGCGATTTTGTGAAGATGGTGACGATGTCGGTTCCCCTCACAGCAAGGGAGGTGATAGTAGAAGCTTGAAGTAGATTGACGTAGTGATGTCGCTCGGGAAAGGTGATGAAACGGACAGCTGTTTGCTGAACTCTCTCAATGCTAGCCGATTGCTGGATTGTTTGGCTGGGGCTCCTTATGGGGGCACCGAATTCCAAAAGGGGGCAGATGTACATATTGCAAATAAACACCAAATCAGCAGTAGGGACTCCATTTCTCTTGAATTAACACAAAATGTCGAGGCATCAGGAAGCGTGTGAAATCATGTCCATGCAATTCACGTTAAATTAAACTCCTTTCTTCTACTCTAGTTATGTGGCTCTTTTCTATGGGCTGGTGCCCCAGCATAAAATCTTTCTCTCTTGGAATCTGTAAAATCAAAATAATTCAAGAGTATTGAAATGTCACGCAATAGGCCAAAGCACAAGGTCTGTTGCTCTCATGACACAGGTCACTCAATCGCCTGTTTGTATGTTTTTCACCCACTGTCCTCTGGATTAGCTCTCTGCTCTCTCAGCCCTCCAACCCTCCCCAACAACTCCAGGTTGAACGCGTTTTTCCAATAACCTATTCCTGGTTAAACTCCCAAAGTCAAAGGCTTACTGCACACCTCTACTCTTTTATTCCCCATTTCTCACGTTGCAGACCTAAAGATGGATTTACCGTCACCATTTAGGTTGTCGATGTTAATTTTGTCATGATGTCTTCCAAAGAGAGTAGACCAGTGTGTTGTGGGTATCCCCTACTTGCTTAGAGTTGTCTATATATCTATAATCCCCTAATATGTCTATATATATATATATATATATATATATATATATATATATATATATATATATATATATATATATATATATATATATTTGTGTATAATCCCCTGCTTAGAGTTCACTGTATTATTAATAACAGCTGCAGTCGGTGGGAGTGCTGAGAAGTAGATGTGACACAAGCATTATGTATTAAATGGCCTAATATCCATTTAATTTTCCTTGTATTAATTAATCTGCATAGTGTCCAACCATGATTATATTGTACTCTACAGCCGAAGACACATGCAACACAAAAATCACTCTTCCTATCCTCATCGTTGAAGAAAAATAATTAATTCGTACCTGATTGGATTTCGGAGTTGTCGTTAACCCCAAACGCAAGCATTCAGCTGATGGTTTGTGGATTGGCCCTCTGTGGTGTCTTATTGGAGGGTGCGAGCAACAATGGAGTGCTCCAAAACCATTAACCATTCCACACGTATCTGGATTTTTAATTACTGTCATAGCAGGGTCAAACTGTTTCAAATTCCCTCCTTGTATGTGAAGGTCAGATATCCTTCCATCGAGGTGATAGAAATATTGATGGGGCAATGATGCAGGTTGTAAAACAGGGGAAGAAGCCTCCATCAGCCAAAATTCACCTTCTCTTTGACAGTGACACAAGTTCAAAGGATGATGCATCTCATGACATCGCTTTGGCTCATGAGGAAACATGGGTTGAAGGTTCAGCCTTCTTGGTTTCACAGTGACCGGTTGTGTGGTTGACCTGCGACAAAGCCCTCTTTGGCTTAGGCAGTGCTCATTGTGGCTGAGGTGACATGCACATGACATAATGTCTGCTTCATCTTCTTCATAGTCACTGAGAGATTGCTGCCCCTTGGGAAAATAAAATGAGCACTCACTGTCTTGAGCTGATAAATATGACAGTAGGTCCTCAGGGCCACAGGGTTTCTCCCCAAGCTGCTCTGCCTGAAAAAAACACCAACATTTTTTAGAAGTTCAAGAAAAAGAGAATTGTTACATTTGCATTGTTTGATTTTTTTTGATTTCTTGTTTCCAATTGAAAAAAAAACACATTAGATGTGGCCGAGTAAAAGAAAATTAATTCACATGATGTTTACAAAATGAAATGCCAAGTACATTTGATCTATAATGGATAATGTCAAGGTAAATAAAGCTCATGAGAAGGAAGAGGTGAGAAATTCCAAGGGGGGTCTGGATCCTTCACTTTTCAGGAAAAAAAAAAGAGATCTTTTATCTTAACTCATGAATTAGACCTTCGTTTACCATTAACGTTTTTTTTTTCCCCAAAAACTATGTCTGGTCCAAGTCATCCAGTTAACACAACTTACCTCTGGTGGTGGTGGAACCCTGACTCATGACAGAGTACTGGCATGTTCACAACAGGTTGTGAATGTTTCTGTGGCTAGAAACCAAGTGCAGACAGGTTGAGGAATATATAACTCTGCTGCAGGACACAATTTTCTGATATCATCTGAGGAACCATGGAAAGCGAACTAACACCAGTGAAGAGCCATTGGAATCGAACTCACACGAGTGAAGAGCAATGGGAATCGAACTCACACCATTGAAAAGCCATAGGAATCAAACTCAAACCATTGAAGCGCCATAGGAATCAAACTCATACGAGTAGAGAGCCATAAGAATCAAACTCATACGAGTGGAGACCCATGGGAATCAAACTCACACCAGTGAAGAGCCATAGGAATCAAACTCACACCATTGAAGCGCCAAAGGAATCAAACTCATACGAGTGGAGAGCCATGGGAATCAAACTCACACCAGTGAAGAGCCATTGGAATCAAACTCAAACCAGTGAAGAGCCATGGGAATCAAACTCACACCATTGAAGAGCCATAGCAAACTCACACCATTGAAGAGCCATTGGAATCAAACTCACACCAGTGAAGAGCCATGGGAATCAAACTCAAACCATTGAAGAGCCATAGGAATCAAACTCACACTAGTGGAGCGCAATGGGAATCAAGCTCACACCATTGAAGAGCCAGAGGAATCAAACTCACACCAGTGAAGAGCCATGGGAATCAAACTCACACTAGTGCAGGGCAATGGGAATCAAACTCAAACCATTGAAGAGCCATGGGAATCAAACTCACACCATTGAAGAGCCATGGGAATCAAACTTAAACCATTGAAGAGCCATGGGAATCAAACTCAAACCATTGAAGAGCCATGGGAATCAAACTCAAACCATTGAAGAGCCAGAGGAATCAAACTCACACCAGTGAAGAGCCATAGGAATCAAACTCACACCATTGAAGAGCCATGGGAATCAAACTCACACCATTGAAGAGCCAGAGGAATCAAACTCACACCAGTGAAGAGCCATAGGAATCAAACTCACACTAGTGCAGGGCAATGGGAATCAAACTCACACCATTGAAGAGCCATGGGAATCAAACTCACACCATTGAAGAACCATGGGAATCAAACTCACACCAGTGAAGAGCCATGGGAATCAAACTCAAACCATTGAAGAGCCATGGGAATCAAACTCAAACCATTGAAGAGCAATGGGAATCAAACTCACACCATTGAAGAGCCATGGGAATCAAACTCAAACCATTGAAGAGCAATGGGAATCAAACTCACACCATTGAAGAGCCATGGGAATCAAACTTAAACCATTGAAGAGCCATGGGAATCAAACTCAAACCATTGAAGAGCCATGGGAATCAAACTCAAACCATTGAAGAGCAATGGGAATCAAACTCACACCATTGAAGAGCCATGGGAATCAAACTTAAACCATTGAAGAGCCATGGGAATCAAACTCAAACCATTGAAGAGCCATGGGAATCGAACTCACCAGTGAAGAGCCATGGGAATCGAACTCACAATTGAAGAGCCATAGGAATCAAACTCACACCATTGAAGAGCCATGGGAATCAAACTCACACCATTGAAGAGCCATGGGAATAAAACTCACAACAGTGAAGAGCCATAGGAATCAAACTCACACCATTGAAGAGCCATGGGAATCAAACTCAACAGTGAAGAGCCATAGGAATCAAACTCAACAGTGAAGAGCCATAGGAATCAAACTCACACCATTGAAGAGCCATGGGAATCAAACTCACACCATTGAAGAGCCATGGGAATCAAACTAACAACAGTGAAGAGCCATAGGAATCAAACTCGCACTCTTGGAGGGCAATGGGAATCAAACTCACACTCTTGGAGGGCAATGGGAATCAAACTAACAACAGTGAAGAGCCATAGGAATCAAACTCGCACTCTTGGAGGGCAATGGGAATCAAACTCACACTCTTGGAGGACAATGGGAATCAAACTCACACCATTGAAGAGCCATAGGAATCGAACTCACCAGTGAAGATCCATGGGAATCGAACTCACAATTGAAGAGCCATGGGAATCAAACTCACACCATTGAAGAGCCATAGGAATCGAACTCACCAGTGAAGAGCCATGGGAATCAAACTCACACCATTGAAGAGCCATAGGAATCGAACTCACCAGTGAAGAGCCATGGGAATCGAACTCACAATTGAAGAGCCATAGGAATCAAACTCACACCATTGAAGAGCCATGGGAATCAAACTCACACCAGTGAAGAGCCATAGGAATCAAACTCACACCATTGAAGAGCCATGGGAATCAAACTCACACCATTGAAGAGCCATGGGAATCAAACTAACAACAGTGAAGAGCCATGGGAATCAAACTCGCACTCTTGGAGGGCAATGGGAATCAAACTCACACTCTTGGAGGGCAATGGGAATCAAACTCACACCATTGAAGAGCCATAGGAATCGAACTCACCAGTGAAGAGCCATGGGAATCGAACTCACAATTGAAGAGCCATGGGAATCAAACTCACACCAGTGAAGAGCAAAATATGCTCATGCACCTGTGATGCCCTTTCTTTTGTGCGGATCCAGAATTTCAAAAACGGAGAAAGGGTGACTCTTTTTAACTCTTAATCCCAATTTTAAATCAAAATTCTGGATCCAACTCCAATGGATCCAGAGTTGCGAGCCGTCAAGGATTGTAACCCCGAGACAAAGAAACTGCTTCAGCAGCACCGACACTCTGCGTATAGCACGGTTAACATAATATTTGTATTACCGAGCAGAATTATATATTAAACTTAACAGAATACATAAAAAGAACAAACTCGAAGTAGTTTTTCATCATTCCCATTTTCCACCATTTATAAAGGTGGCCAACAAGGTACTCAATGTTCCGTCACGAGGTACTCAATGACCCATCCCACATGAGAATGGGAGACGTTGCACGGACTAATTGGCCAGTCGCCTGAGAATGTGATTGATCAAGGTGATTTGGGCAAATGATAAGAAAATGGGAAACAAGTCATGCCTGATTGCTTCCTCTTTCTTTCCACCAAGATCTTTAGATTCAATTCATTATCAATTCATAAGGTGAAACCGAATTCCTCACCTTTACGTCAGACACCCAGACGAGCTTCCTCTGTTGTTCCCGAATCGTCTCTTTCAGCTCCCCGAACCATCCATCATTCAGAAAGTTCAGTTTAATTGTTGCTGGAAATGGAGAGAACAAACGTTACAAGATGTATTTAATTTTTGGAAAACATTATACAAATTTGAAGGACACTCAGTAGAGCCCATATCTCCGCCACATAATGCCTGATTCATGAGAACATATCGGGCCCAGTGCATTTTTGAAATACCATACTATACAGTACTATATCGTTTTTGGCCTTATCTCTCAATGATGAAGAATCACTATATGAATTAAATAATTCTCATATCCAGATCCGGATTCGGATCTTCACCAAAATCTAATCAGTTCGTCTGTGTCACACACAACCTGTCCACAAAATTTCATCCGGATCCGTCCACCACTTTTCGAGATATCCTGTACACAAACAGACAAACAAACAGACAGAGAAACAGACAGAAAGGGGTGAAAGCATGACCTCATTCACCTTCAGTGGCGGAGGTAATTATTTAATGTCGGTGATCATGGAAGATATCCAAAAATGGGAAACTGTACCTATTCAACACGCACACAATTGTTGGGAAAGGGAAACAAAGTTGTTGCGATTTTTCACGTCCTTTATGTATTTTATTCACCGTCTAATTATGTTATTAATATTTCTCAGTGGGTATATACACCGCACTCGTCTGTTCAGCAGTCTAGTCTGTGCTCAATTCCCGACCGTTTAATTAACACCACTCAGCTGGAGTTGACTCAGCCTGTCATCCTTCCGAGGTCGGCAAAATGAGCACCCGTGTACTGGTAACAGAGGGCACTGCATCAGCGGCACAGCTGTAACCCCAGGAAACGATGCATCCAGCAGCCACAGGCAGCACAAAATAACCAGCTATTCGTTGGAGGGACAGAAAACTGCCATTTCTGTCTGTTAACATTCACTGGTTGTTTATAAAGTTTCAACAATACCACTGAGAAAGGGTAGGCCGTTATATAGCAGTCCTTTGGTCAAATTTCTGGTCTGAATTCTGCTGTGAAGAGCAATGGTAAAACTCTAGCAATGGTGTTTTTGGTGCATTGACATATTTGGCAGTGGTCTTCTTCTTTCGTATGTGTCACAGGGCTGCGGGGTAGCATCACTGGCTGAGGTCGCTGCTGTTCTGCTGATGCAATGCCCCCTGGTAGGTTAGGGCAGGAATTTGGCATTCGTTTATGATGCCAGCGATGATTCTTTGACTCTTCAACAAAGTACACCGTGGGATCTTCATCCTACCCCAACTCATACTGGCAGATGATCAGACACGCCCGTTAACATCCTTCCAAGGGATGGCACACACAGTGATGCATCACTCTGCCTGAGAAACACAAGGATAACAGTTTAGAGCTATCCCGAATTTTGAACCCAGGAAAAACAGCTGGTGGCGAGAGTGCATACCTCAAGGCTATCCTGGCAGCCCTTGGGCAGTGGAGATGCTCTTGAAAGAACTTGTCCAGTGAACAACACTATTTAAAATATAACAATCAAATAGTACCACACCAAACAACATATATATACATATATATATATATATATATATATATATATATATATACATATATATATATATATATACATATATATATATACATATATATATATATATATATATATATATATATATATATATATATATATATATATATATATATATATATATATATATATATATATATATATATATATATATATATATATATATATATATATATATATATAACGACCCACCCACATCTCTCACCTGTAAATGGAGGGAATAGCCAATCAGCTCTCCCCTAATCAACTAAATCCAAGTGTCGAGGGTTATATAAACAATTGACCCCTGCAACACTCCTCCAGCCAAAGAAGCTGTATAAAGCAACCGAAGAAGGTGTATGCAAGGTAAGTGCTAGGCTGCTTCGAACCCTTCCCAGAGTTCCTCAACCACTATAAAGACGTTCACACACAGTACACACATAAGAATCCCATTGCGACACACCCCCTCTGCAACCAGACCAGTTTCATCGCTAACTGGCAAATTAGCGATTGTACAGACAACAATTCACACCAATGAGGCTCCCAAGCATGTACCACATGCAAACGTCAAGCAGCCAATATATAAATGAAGAAAGACCCACCCACATCTCTCACCTGTGAATTGAGGGTAAAGCACAGGGCACAATAGATTGTGCCTGATGAAGCCGGCTGTGAAGCCGGCAAAACGTTGCCTGAGACAGGGTTTGCTCTTGTAGTGGAGCAGATAACTGTAAATTTCAGGAGAATCGTTCATTTCCGGAAACAAGCACCAAATTTGGCACACATACTCCTTGGGGATTGCCCTTTTGATAAAACCCGTGAGCTACCGAAAAATTCAAGATGGCGGCCATTTTTCAAGATGGCCACCATTGAATATACAGAAACATTGCATTTCGCAATAAAATCGCAAAGACTTGTCCTATTTGAATGATCTTGGTGTCAAATCATACATTTTTCACTATGTAGAATCCGAATCTGGAACTATGGACTTACTCACTAGCTTCATTGTACCATAATATCAGTCCTGGAATCATAATATTCTTCTAAATTAGAGGTTTATGTTACGTCTGACTCGGCTAAAATGTATGGTCGTGTATATCGTAGTAGTGTTAGAGGTTTAGTATATGTAGCATCTTCCTGTACAAGGCTTCCAAACTGGACATGACACGATGCGCTGGGGGGGGGGCGGCGGGGGGACGTTGAGAGACTTGCAGCGGAAGGTGTAGAGTAGTAGCTCAACAGAGTGGATGTCAACACACAGCCAGGGCACACTGGTAGCACTGCTGCTGTGAAACTCGGCAGTGTGGTGTAGCCTGCGGGCCTGCGGGGCAGGGCATGATGGTGGGGGGAGTGGTCGGCGTGATCGTCGTGTCTGCCAGGGATATAAGGAGTGCGCGCCGCCTGAGGCGTTGTAGTGGTTGCCGTAGTCGCCGCGGCTCGTGAGTGCATTGAGTACGTAATAAAGGAGAGTTGCGGGCAACGTACGCCCGCGCTCCCGCTTATGCAACAAAGCCGGGCTCGACTGTTCCTCCACTCGTGTCTGCCTTCTAAGCACCGCTACCACGACACTACAGGCATGGGGTTCAATATCAGCTGAATAGTTAGTTTAGTGTAGCTAAATAATTAGTTTTGTGTCCCCAATGCTGTCTATTAAGCCCCGCATCAGTTAGCTACTGTAGATTACATGGAGTTTAACAAAGATGTTTAGTTAGATAACCGCGCCTGAATTGACAGGGTGTGCCAGCGTGGGAGAGCTGAGCCAAGGGTAACGGGGCTTTACATTGCTTTGCATGTAGTTACCTGGATGGTGTACAGATCGCACGGGACTTAAATGATACTGGATGAATGATCGGGCTAGGTGTAGGTCATATACGAGGTGTGTTCAAAAAGTATCCAACCTTAATTTTTCGTGCGTAAACAAATGAAGAAAGGGAGGCGTGGTTTGGTGCACGTATGTAGGCGATCCTAATCCGTATGCGTGAATATTTTCTCGCCTGCAGAAGCTGTCAGTCGCCGACAGACCGCCGATGAGTGAGGAAGTGCAAGTGAGCACCGTCGGATTTTCGTTTTTGACAAAATTGCGGAAAAACTTGAACAACGCCACTGTATAAAATTTTGTGTAAAGCTTGGCGATTCCCAAGTGGAAACGATCCGCAAAATTCAACAGGCCTTCGGGAACGAAGCAATGGGCACCACACAGATAAAAGAGTGGTACAACTGCTTCAATGATGGTCGCACATCAGTGGAAAGTGAAGCACGTTCTGGTAGGCCTTCAATATCCCGAAATGAGATCGTCATTGACCAAGTGAGGACCCTGCTGATGCAGGATCGTCAAATCACAGTCAGAGAACTTGCAGACGAGGCGGGCGTCAGCATTGGATCCATTCATTCCATTGTAATGAGGATTTGGCCTTAAGGAGAATCTCAGCGAAGTTCGTGCCAAAGCTGCTAACGATCGAGCAGAAGCAACTCCATTTGGAGATCGTACAGGACATGCTGGAGACTGTGAACAGCGATCCCAACTTCTTCAACACAGTGATCACTGGCAATGAGACCTGGGTTTATGGGTACGACCCAGAAACCAAGTTCCAGTCATCATAATGAAAGCATCCAACATCCCCGAGGCCAAAAAAGCAAGGAAGGTCCGCAGCAATGTCAAAGTCATGCTGACCATCTTCTTTGACTCCAGTGGTGTGGTTCATCAAGAGTACGCACCACACGGCACAACCATCACCAAAGAGTACTACCAAGAGGTACTGCGTCGCCTTCGTGACACTGTGCGACGCAAACTGCCAGACCTGTGGGCAGCGGTCAATTGGCAGCTCCATCACGATAATGCACCCACCCATTCTTCACATTTGATACAGAGTTTCCTGGCCAAACACAACACACCTATGCTTCGTCAGGCTCCCTACTGTCCCAACATGGCTCCGTGTGACTTCTGGCTTTTCCCCAAGCTGAAAATGCCCCTGCAAGGGACCAGATTTCAGTCCAGAGAAGACATCATGCGGAATGTAACGGACCAGCTGCACGCCATCCCAAAAGAGGCGTTCCAGCGCTGCTTCCGACAGTGGCAGAACCATTGGGAGAAGTGTGTGGCAGCCCAAGGGGACTACTTTGAAGGAGATTAGTGTAAGTTTGTTGTATCTGGATATTGTTATTTTTTATGAACAAAGGTCGGATACTTTTTGAACACACCTCGTATACATATATACACACATATACATACATATACAAATATATATATATATATATATATATATATATTATATATATTATATACGTATCTACATAGATTAATATATAATTTGAAGTTTTTGTTTGTTTGTTTGTCTGCATGCGCTAATTTCCTGAATGGTGAGAGATAGGTGGAAACCGCTGAAATAAAAAATGTCAGGACGGGCAATGGGAAGGTTGTAGGCTCGGTGGCTCGGCCCCTTGGCCGAGGGGGGGGGCGATTTTAGACAGGTCAGGTTAGGTCAGGTATGGGAGCATGCGCCAGAGCAGCACGTCACTGCGTCCACTTTCTGCAGGTACTCCAGGGGCCTCTGGCCATCCCCCAGGCAGATGTCTGGCCCATCCCCATCTCCTTGAGATGCCGATCAACCTGCTGCAACCACGAGGCATGTGGTCTGCCCATTGGCCTCCTCCACTCACGAAACTCCCTCGTTGAGAGAATCTTGTGAGCAGGATCAGCATCAGGAAAACGAGCCACATGTCCATACAGCAGCAGCTGACGCTCATGGACTATGCAGCTGACAAATCTCATTTGAGTCTCTCTCAGCAACCACTCGTTGGACACAAAGTCCAACCAGCGATAGCCAAGTATTCTCCGAAGAGACCTGGTGCCAAAGGAATTAAGTCTCCATCTCAGATCCTTGGTCAGAGTCCAAGTCTCACATCCAAAGAGCAAGACTGGAAGCACCAAGGACCTGAAGACTCTGACTTTCATCCTCACGCACAGGTACCGACAGCACCACACCCCATTATCCAGTGAATCCATGACTCCCCAGGCCCGACCCAGACGTCTATTGACTTCTGACTCACAGTCAGCAGAGACATGAATATCACTGCCAAAGTCATACAAGTGAATCTCTCCACGAGAGAGAGATTTTAGACGGTCGTTCACATTTAATGGGATTTTACAGCCTCGGCCATTGTTGCAATTGATCACAATGGCCGCGGCCGTAAAATCCCATTTAATATAAACTACCATCTAAAATACCCCCCCCCCCCCAGCCGAGGGGCCTCGCCACCTAGCCTACAACCTTCCCGGACTGTCCCGACATTTTTTGTTGCAGAGGTTTCCCCCTATCTTTCACCATTCAAGAGATTAGCACGTGCAGACAAACAAACAAACAAAAACTTCAAATTATATATTAGAATATAGAATAGATATAGAATCCCATTAAATATATGTATGTATATGTATATGTATATATTCAGCCTGTCATCCTTCCGAGGTCGGCGAAGTGAATACCAGTATACTGGGCCGGTGTATACCCCGGTTAAAAAAAGAGGTGTACCCGATCCCTGTGTTGTAAGAGGCGACCAGGGTTGCGTCAGGAAGGGCATCCGGCATAAAACATGTGCCAAATCACTATGCAGATCATAAGGATGATCCGCTGTGGCGACCCCTAACGGGAGCAGCCGAAAGAAGAAGAAGAAGAAGTAAATGTACATTATATATATATATATATATATATATATATATATATATATATATATATATATATATATATACATATACAGAGGTGTTTTTTGTTTCCCACCAACCAACCAACCAACCCCGTTTGGCTATGACTGCCATGGCCCAATAGGGAACTGATACTTGGCTCGTGTCAGACCTTTGCACAGAAGAATAAATTCATTCAAAAAGAACCCGGGTCATGCCGGGTGCATTCAGCTGGTATATATACATATTATGTACATACATATATATATAAATATATATATATATATATATATATATATATATATATATATATATATATATATATATATATATATATATATATATATATATATATATATATATATATATATATATATATATATATATATATATATATATATATATATATATATATATATATATATATATATATATATATATATATATATATATATAGTGCCTGAAGTGTTTCACCAGTTCTCTCAACAATAGAATGAAGCACCCCAGAGGCCAGATGCAATAAAATCAATGCAAGAGGAGGTATCAAACCAAGGTCAGACAGCTTAATGACAAGTGTCTCACACTCCAGTTATTCTGCAGAGCTATCCATATTATTTCCTCTCTTTCCAAATTCACATAACCTTGCTGTTATTTTTCCACAACCTCTTGCTCATTTATTTATTTATTTATTTCCATGAAACCTTCCTTTCTCTTTCTCACTTTTATATTGTAAGAAGTTGAATTAAGTTATTTCATTCAACTCCTTGTACTCTTTACTTCCTCCTACTCTGTCCTCCCTTTTGAGTACTGTGTGAAGATGGCCACAAAGATAAGAACAATTATTATTCGCATCAGTTATGAAAATGTTGCACTTTGCTACATGTTGCAAGTTTGACAAAATAACTTGCTTTTATACTCCAGAATCTATTCTTAATTGAGGATTTCCATGTCCTACGATGTGGATTGAAAGATTCATTATTCTCGAAATGCTACTTCTGGATCAGCCAATCTCCCACTTGCTTTTTACTAGCCTATCTCTCAATTGCCATGATTCTTCATATTTAACTCGTATTGACGTTTCAAACATAGAATTCACTCAAAGGCATTAGTCATAATTGTGGAGATTTTTCTATTCTTAAGAAGAGAATATACAGTAATGACGATAATAATTATATTACAGGTAACAGACAAAACCTATTGTTGCCGCAATTTCCTATCATCTTTCTGCTCCTGAACCCCGAGTAAATGTCAGTCGGTGTGGGTTATTAACCATGACATGGGTGTAAGAAAGAGCAATGATGAGATCAAGAAGACAGAATATTCCTTCTCAAATGATGAAGAACCTAGACAACACCTGTAAAAAGAAAAGAGTAGTTTCGCTGGAGCTTGATTGCTTGGTCGTAGAGGCGTTGGCTGCTTTTGTCAGATGCAGGGCAAAGACGCCGACGCATGGCTCGCAATCCGGCACGGGAGTCCGGCTGTAAGAAGATAACTATGGGGTGCCACCGAGAGCGATGGAGACGAGCAGCAGCTCCCGGGGTCACATCCAGCAAAGCATGCCGGTTCTGTGATCAAGAAAGAGAAGATAGTATGGTATTTCAATTATTGCCATGATTCAACAATATATTATGAATAACTACAATCACTTCCTCCTGTGGGCTCATTATGATAACCCCAATTGCTCCATCCAGTCAATAGCTCACTAATGTTCAGAGACCAAGAAGAATCCTTCTGAGGCAAGCTAGTCACATTGCGTTTCATCATCTCGCATTTCATTACAATCAGCCTGGCTATTATTTTTCATATGATTACAATCAGTTTACTTGGAATACAATTTTACTTTCCACAAACTCTCCTGTTGTTGGAACACAGGCTGTCTGAGAGTCAATAAACTTTAATGTGGAAGTCACCTCCTTGGACCTTGAATCTTGACTTGTCAATGAAGCAATCTTGACTTGTCCTTATTGCAGATGAACCATTATCTTCAGATGTTGCCCAACTTTCCCACAATCGTAGATGACTTATTTTTAACAAAGATCAAGGCTCATGGAAGAGTCATATGACGGATGGTAAAAGGCAACAAACTGACAATGGGGAAAGTGGATCCATAGTTGGACAAAACAAGGAAGGAAATTAACATCCAGGAAAAGCGGAGAGATAATGGGTATGTGGTTGGAGGGGGGTGGGGATGACATGGCTGAGAGTACAATGATTTGCTGGGTGAGCGGTTGGGCTGCTGATGCAACACCCCCTGTAAGTGAGGGCAAGAATTTGGCCAGGGTGCTGGCGATAGCTCGCCTACTTTTCACAAAAGACACCGTGGGATCTTTAATGTCCACTAACTAATGCGAGCAGTCAGGACACCAGTTTAACATCCATTAGAGGGACAGCACACATTGATGACTTAGCTTTCCTGTGAGCTCACCAGGATGACAGTTTGTGGATGGGCTGTGATACAAATCCACGAGAGACGGCTCAGAGGCTCGGCATGGTTGGAACACTCCGGCCCATGTGGTGATATTTTGTTCAGTATTTTATGTAGCTATCATGAACTCAAAAACAATAACAATGGCAACAAAAAGGATTTCACCCAACATGGCCACTCTCATCAAAAGGAAGCAATCTCAGAAGTCATATTGGAGAAGTTACCTCAAGATTGCTGTTAATATTATGATTATTGTTATTATATTATACATACTAGCGGAGTACCCATCATATGTGCGATTTTGTTTCAAGCATGCAACACGTTCTTCTGACACATACCTTTATTTTGGTGGTGTATAGGCAACTGAGAGCTGCCTCAATTGCTCCCGAAAATAATAATAATAATAATAACCCAGGTTAAGTGATTGAAGCAAAAATTACCTACTGCCAATAATTGAAAACACCTCACGACACTGGAAAACGTAGAGACAGGAAGACTTGACTGTAAATGGTGGAGAGTTGTAATACCCTCCACCATCTAGAGGTGGTACACATTTACAAAGAGAATTTGCATCACTGGGGATGGGTACGTGTGTGTGTGTGTGTGTGTGTGTGTGTGTGTGTGTGTGTGTGTGTGTGTGTGTGTGTGTGTGTGTGTGTGTGTGTGTGTGTTGGCGCCTGTCACAATGTAAGACTGTGTAAGAACTAACGGGATAACTCTGCTCTGTGTCTCCTTTTGTAGAATTGCTTGCCTTTTGCTGCACCCTACAAATTCCTTGCTTTCCCTGCTGTACGTTTGAGTAAAACCAATTTACTGTGCCACATAACTTTCCTCGCATTCTGGTTTTCAATAAATGTGTTGTTTAGAATGTTCCCAGCTTGTTTTTGCCTTTTCCTCCATTGGCCCAGCATGGCCCACATCCTAGCTAAGCAGGGACATTATTCCGCAATAATGTGTTTCATTGCCGGTACATACTTGGCAGTTCCGCTTGCAGTACCTGATCCGTTCGATAATCTGGTTAATGCAAGTATGTACCAAGGGCGCGTTCCCTGGTAATGAGGTCACGTGTCACCTTAGGTAAATGGTTTGTTAGACGGAGGACCCTAAGTCATGTGGTCAAGTTCTTGGTGTTCGCAGTCATTTATCAACCCACCGCCATACGAAGTTATTCATGTGCGATGGCCTGAGATTCCGGTGAGTCCAGAGAGGACCCTTAGACAGCCCCTCCCTCCTGGTTCCACCATGACGCCGGGCCACAACAATAATTTTTGGGTCATCCACGCCTACCAGTGGTTCCTTGGTTCTAACAGGTGATCTCAGAGACATTGCCCCTATTTTTAGCTTTTCTGGAATTGGAATTCCAGATAAATTATCGTGATCGTGCACCGTTCATCAATCCATCCCCATCTGTCTTCTATTTCAACTTCTCTGGCCAAACCACTGGGAGGATCTGGCTGAAATTTGGCAGCAAGGTTTCGCTCCTGACTGGTAATGGGGATTGCAAAGCTCATTCAGGTCACTTGAATTTAAGTAGTTCAAAATGGCGGACTGAGTAAATTCCTTCAAAAATCTTCTCCTCCAGACTCACGAGTCAGAATACTACGAAATTTGGGTGAAAACAATAGGCCAAGGTAGTGACGTTAAATTGTGGAGGTCATGCCGATCACGCTACCGGAAGTGTGTCAAAATGGCGGTAGCGTAAATTCCTTCAGGAATATTCTTCTCAAGACCCACCAGTCAGAATGCTATCACATTTGAGTCACATTAGGCCAGGGTCCAGAAAAGCTACAGGTCCAGTGGTCCTATTTTTATATCAGCAATAAAGACAGTCAGAACTAGAAGGGCACTCAGTAGAGCGCACACCTCCGCCACGTAATGCCTGATCCACGAGAACATATCAGGCACAATACATTTTTGAAATATCATGCTGCACATCGTTTTTGGCCCTATCTCTCAATAGTGAAGAATCACTTTAGAAATTAAATAATGCTCATATCCAGATCCGGATTTTCACCAAAATCGAATCAATTTGTCGTAGTCACACACCCAACCTGTCCACCAAGTTTCATCTCAATCCGTCCAGAACATTTTGAAATGTCATGCTATACATTAGTTTAGCCCCATCTCTCAATGGTGAAGAATCACTGAAAAAATTATCAGATCTGGATCAGGATTCAGATTTTCACCAAAATTGAATCAATTATTCCTTGTCAAACACCCAACTTTTCCCTAAGTTTCGTCCGAATCCATACACAACTTTTTGAGACATTGTGCTATTTATCATTTTTGGCCCTATCTCTCAATGGTGAAGAATCACTTTAAAAATTCAAGTAGTCGGATCCGGTTCCGGATCTTCACCAAAATCTAATCATTACGTCCTTATCGAACACCCAAACTGCCCACCAAATTCCATCCGGATCCGTCCACACCTTTTTGAGATATCCTGCACACAGCCAAACAAACAGACAAGCCGGTAGGCGACGAGGGATCCGCTAGGATCGAAGCGCTGGATACGATGATTTTCATTCTGACCGATCCACTGACGAAGATTCATTGCCAAGACGTGTTGGTCAGGTCAGGTATGGGAGCATGTGCCAGAATAGCACATCGCTGCGTCCACTTTCCGCCGGTACTCCAGGGGCCTCCGTCTGGCCATCCCCCAGGCAGATGCCAGGCCCATCCCCATCTCCTTGAGATGATGGTCAACATGCTGCAACCATGAGGAATGTGGTCGGCCCACTGGCCTCCTCCACTCATGAGACTCCCTCGCTGAGAGAATCTGGTGAGCAGGATCAGCGTCAGGAAAACGAGCCACATGTCCATACAGCCGCAGCTGACGCTCACGGACTATGCAGGTAACAAATCTCATCCGAGTCTCTCTCAGCAACCGCTCGTTGGACACAAAATCCGACCAGCGATAGCCAAGGATTCTTCGAAGAGACCTGGTACCAAAGGAATTAAGTCTCCGTCTCAGATCCTTGGTCAAAGTCCAAGTCTCGCACCCATAGAGCAAGACTGGAAGTACCAAGGACCTGAAGACTCGGACTTTCGTCCTCCCGCACAGGTACCGGCAGCGCCACACCCCATGATCCAGTGAATCCATGACTCCCCAGGCCCGACCCAGACGTCTATTGACCTCCGGCTCACAACCTGCGGAGACATGAATATCACTGCCAAGGTAAGTGAATCTATCCACGACCTCAACATCCTCACCACAAACAGACACAGACAGGACAGCAGCATCCAAGATGTCACCGAAAGCCTGGATCTTAGTTTTGACCCAAGAAATCCGTAATCCCAACGGCTCCGACTCCTCATTCAGCACCTCGAGGGCCCCCAAGAGGATGTCTAAAGTCTCCGCAAAGATGACTGCATCATCTGCAAAATCAAGGTCTGAGATGTTGACATTGCCAAACGATGCACCGCAACTTGATCTCTCCGACATCCTCCCTAAAATCCAGTCCATACAAGTGCTGAAAAATGTGGGGGCAAGTACACATCCCTGACGAACTCCAGTAACAACTGGAAATAAGTCAGAGATGGTACCACCACACTTCACAGCACTCTCAGTACCAGAGTAGAGTTCAGACATCAGTTCGATCAGTTTTGGTGGCACCCCACGAAGACCAAGAATCCTCCAGAGGACATCCCGATTCACTGAATCGAACGCTTTACAGAGATCAACATAGGCTGCAAGCAGCCCCTGCCGAAACTCTCGTCTGCGTTCGGTGAGGACACGAAGTGCAAGGATACGGTCAATCGTTGACCTCTTTGGTGTAAAGCCTGACTGCTCTGGACGCTGGTGCTCAAGCAGATGGTGGCGAACCCTATCAAGAATTATCCGAGCAAAGAACTTGCCCGGCACTGAGAACAGCGTCACCCCTCGGTAGTTGTTGCAGTCTTGGCGATCACCCTTCCCTTTCCAGAGAGGGACAACAAGGCCCCTCTTCCAGTCAGTTGGGATGATGCCTGTGTTCCAGGCAGAGCACAAAACTGCATGCAACGACACGAGTGCAGCATTTCCACCAGCCTTGAGAAGTTCAGCATGGATGCCACAGATCCCTGGAGCTTTGCCCCGTTTCAACTGGTTCACCGCAGCCCGTGTTTCCACAAGCGATGGTGGACCACAGTTGATTTGAGGGTCAGCAACAGGGATTGTAACACCCTTGACGTCCAACTCGACAGCTGGGGGATCAGCCTGGTACAACCGCTCAAAGTAACCGGCCCAGCGGGCCTTCACTTCAGACTCCTCTGTCAAGACCCTAGCACTCTCTGCTCGAAGTGCAGTGCTCCGAGGGACGGGCTTGGATGAATGTAATGCGCGAATTCCCCTGTAAGCGGGACGAGAATCACCTGTCCACAGGTGTCCACCTGTCCACCCCCTCACAGATTCCTCGCACATAGGCCTCCTTGTCCACCCTCAGTGCACGTACAGTTTTACGCCTCAGCTCCCTGAACAGCTCAGCTCTGCCATTCAGCCTGGCCCTGCGACTCTGGTCAATGGTATCCAGTGTCCCTTGAGAGACAAAATTCTTCTTTTGCCCTGCGGTGAACTCCAAGGCATCCACCGGCAACATCAAGGACGGTGGTCTTGAAGGTGCTCCACAACTCTTCAGGACCCCCCAAAGCACCCAGACCCCCCAAGTGTCCACTCAGCCTGTTCGCAAACTCCTCAGCTACTCTCTCATCCCTGAGCTTGGCAACATCCAGCCTAGGCTGGGATGGTACCATTCTCCAGGATTTAAGGTGCAGCTTTAGAGTTGCTACAACAAGCCTGTGGTCAGTATTGAGGAACTGAGCACTCTGGTAGACCCTGCAGTTCTGGATCATCCTCCAACGACCGTCAATGAGGACATGGTCAATCTCCTTTGCCACACCGCCAGCGTTGGAATACCAAGTCCAGCGATGAGCTTGCAGGCGCTGAAACCATGAACCAGCCACCCTAAGTCCATGTCTTCTTGCAAAGTCAAGGAACTTAGTGCTATTCTGGTTCATAGTTCCTGACCCATGGGGACCAACACACACCTCATAACCATCCCTATCAGTTCCAGTCGATGCATTGAAATCCCCCAAGACTAGAAGTGTATCTCGTCTGGGGCACTGATCAACCACAGACTCGAGTGTGGCGTAGAATGTGTCCTTCACGGTGAGATCACTCGCCTCAGTCGGAGCATAAATAGAGACCAGGGAAATGACACCTAAGGAGTGGCGAATCCTTAATCTCATATTACGCTCGTTGACCGGTGTTACCTCAATTATCATTGGGGTCAGCTTATTGGACACAGCTACAGCAACTCCTTAGGTATGGTAACCATCAGAGCGACCAGACCAATGGTAGGTGTAACCACTCACCATTATCTCACCGCAATCCGGTCTCCGAACCTCAGAGAGAGCTGCAATCCCGATGTCCAAACGCTTGAGCTCAGATGATAACAGAGACAGGTGATCATCCTCTCTTAGGGATAGGACATTCCAGGCACCCACCCGAAGGGACCGCCTCAGGTTAACCCAAGGAGACCGCCGTCTGGTGGACGACACCTCAGCACCACTCCGACACTCTCCCGCAATCTGACCCAGGGATGTTACCCCGTGGTTTCCCTCCTATCAAAGATTGGGGGTCCCGAAGGCTTTGCCCCAATCCTGTCATCCGGTGAGCTGCCCTGCGAAGGGAAGCTGCACAGGAGGTACTCCCACGGAGTGGGTTTTCAGATTTTTTTGCGTTTTGCGGAATGAAGCGTTTTACGGTGGCCGGAGTACAAATCCTGCCACCAACCTCCTAATAAGAAGTAGCCCAACTGCAGGAGGATGTCTGCAGACACAGTTGGGCACTAGATATGGATGGCCGTTGGCTCACAAGGAGCTCCTCCGCCCTTTGATTCACATACAATTGGTTGGTTCACATACAATTGTTCCTCTGCCTGGCAAGATTTTTCCTTTTGCGTATTCTGCCAACTGGACCTCCTCATAAAACATGACGGTAAATAGACACCCTATTTTTGAAGGACTACCATTTGAAAAATAATCGGTTTGCTGGTTTGTGCTGTGGAGCCTCGCATTGTATACACACACACACACACACACACACACACACACACACACACACACACACACACACACACGGAAAACCCGATAAACTTCTCTCAATGCTCTTGTTTGACCACACCTCCTGAGCCACACAATATTTTTCATAAGCCACGCCCACTTTCCTACACCACTCCCACTTTCCCACGCCACTCCCACTTTTCATCAACCACGTCCACTTTCCCTAAGCTCCGCCCACTTTCCTAAGCCCCTCATAAAAAATGATGGTGAATAGACACCCGATTTTTGAAGGACTACCATTTGAAAAATAAAACCTCAATCAAAATTCGGCTCAAGTAAAGTTTTCGAAATATCTCGAAGTGTTTAATTCCGAAGTCTCGTTTATCTACATTCAAAACTGAAGGACAAGTATTGAAAATACTGAACGCGGTTTTTCGGCCGCTGCACAGCAACGGTGGTTGCTCGGCAATGAAATTCAAACGCGCACATTCCCAGCCCATATTGCACATGTTGGCAAAATTTCATCGAAATCGGTTCGCTGGTTTGTGCTGTGGAGCCTCGGGTTGCAGACACACATATACACACACACACACACACACACACACACAGACATACACACACACACACAGACAGACAGCCCGACAATAAGGGATATCTAGCATATATAGCGAATCCAACAGACAGAGAGGGGTTAAAACATAACCTCCTTCACCTTCGGTGGCAGAGGTGATGATTAATTGCATTACTTCAATGCACATGTGTTAGCTAAATTGCTAACACATCACAATGCATATAACGAGCCAGCTACAAGTCTAACAATAGCGGTTGTAGCCTTTAGATTAGGTCAGGTTACCCCACCTGCTCTAGGCCATCCTCCCAGAACTTCAGCCCTGGAGTGAAGCGTTTCATAAAAATAGTGCTTCAAAATAATCAATAACAGTAAATATTATTACAATAAATCTTCTTATTCTCCTGTTCTTCCCTTTATAATGGGTGAGGTCAACTGGCACCAAGCTTCTGCCCTTCCTTGACCATGATACTCCTCCATTTCCCTCCATCCTCAGCCAAATCTGTCCACTCTCAAACCACCTCGACCTTATTGATATCCCTCCTCACACAATTCTCCTATCTCCACCACACTTTTCCTCTTTTCCTCCAACCTTGCTCCCTCAACCTATCCGCTCTCTTTGCATTCTTTCTTCCTGCACCAAGTATCCAGCCAATCTCAGCTGGCATTTCACCAATCTCCCCATCATGCTCATCTGTATGCCGATCTCCTCCCATGGTTCATCTATCCATCTATTAGGACCATACTGTGTGCAGAGCATTGGTGCTGCCTAAGCAGTCTCCTGGGCTATTGGGCACAATCCTGGACAGGTCGCTACTCCGATGCAGGACACTCAAATAGCTCAATCATCCCAGCAAGCTGGTACTCATTTTTGCCAACCTTGGAAGGATGACAGGCTGAGTCAACCTCATCTGGTATTAATTCAACAGCCAAGCGGGATTTGAACTTAGGACCCTAGCATCCCAAGCCCACCAATCTAGCCATTAAGTTGGTTCATCCATCCTCCTCCGATCCACCCTCTTCACTCCTGCAATTCTCCCGATCCAGTTGTTCTTGCAAACCTGCAGCCTTTACTGTTGTCTCCCCGTCAGTGCTACCTTCTCCAGACCGTAAAGTTTGGCTAGCATTACACATGACATCAGAACCTTTCCTTTCAATTTCCTTGATATCTTTCTTGCTGGCATTACTCTCTCCACCTTCCTCCAAGCATTCACACTCATCTGAATCCTCCACGGCACATCTGCCTCCAACTTAACATCCCCGGTCACTGTTCCCCCAAGATACTCAAACCGATTTCCCTGCCTCATCTCCTTCCCCTCGAACTTGATATTCATTTCTTTTCTCTGCTGCCCGACCCACATCACCTCAGTCTTATCCATACTCATCTTCAGCCAAACTTCCCAAATGCCTCCTTCCACTCCCCCAGTACTTCCTGCATCTCCGTCTTACTCTCCGCCGCAACAGCCAGATCATCTGCATACAGAATGCTCCACATACTACCCTTCATGTTTACCTTCCTGCTTACCAGTTCCATCCCCATGATAAACATGAGTGGACTGACAGCACTTCTCTGCCTCAAACCGATGCTCACACTGAACTCTTCAGACATCCTAGGACCAACCAAAACTCTTTCGGCACTCCCATACATCTCAATGGCGCAATCACCATCTCTCTTGGGACAGTGTTGTAGGCCTTTTCCAGGTCCACAAATCCCAATGGCATTTCACCTTGCATCTCCAACCTCTTCTCCACGAGCTGTCTCAGCATGAACATCCCATCCATCATCGCCATACTGTTTCTAAATCCCTGCTGGTCTTCTCTGATCTCCATCTCCACACTCTTCCTTTTCCTCCCGTCCAGAATCCTCTCCAGCACCTTCATGACATTACAGGAGTGTAATGCCCCTGTACTTCCCCGGATCTTGAGCATTGCCATTCCCCTTCCATTTTGGCACAATTAACCCTGTCCTCCAATTCTCCAGAATCAAACCCTCTCTCATACACACACTCTACAGCCTCTTCATCCAACTGACTGACTTCTTATACTGCAAGGATCATATCTGTACTCACTTCATCAATGCCTGGTGCTCTTTCCTTCTTCATTGCTGTCCCCACTTCCTCCTCTGTGATCTCCACCAACTCCACTTTCGCCTCTCCATAACACGGTAGCTTCAGCGTGCCATTGCTTCCTCCCCTGTTCAACAGCTGATTGAAATTTCCTTTCCACACTTTCAAAACTGCCCCTCTCTCTGTCACTTGCCTTCTGCCACCATCAATCCATCCACCCCCCTTCATGTCCTTCCTATTCTCATCCATGTTTTGAGCAAATTTATAGATCATCTTCTTCCCACCATCCTCTTCTGTATTAGTCTTCGCCTTATCCACAGCTCTCCTGGCTGTTATATTCTTCTGCCCATCCGGGTTCAACAACCCTTCATCCAGTTGCCTCCCTCTATCCTTGATCTTCTCTATCCTATTCCAAACCCCCTTCTTTTCGTTGACTGCCTTCGCTACTTCCTCCATCCACCATACTTGTTTTCTATCCTGAAACGATACACCTTTTCCTGACGTCCTTCCACACAAAACTTCTGCAATTCCACAAAATGCCTCTCCATACTTCTTTCAATCCTCCCTCCAAACCTTCTGCTTTTTTGCTAAGTTACTCATACCTGACGCTCATCCTCTCCTTGTACTCTTTGACGACGTTGCTAATACACCCACCTAATAATCCTCGAACCCGTACTCTTAACCTCCCTCCTTTTCTTCATCCATACCACAAACACTACAGGCTCGTGTTGGGTGGTAATATACTCTCCCGCCACTGCCTTACATTCATTAACCCACCACAACTGTCGCTTCCTTACCACAACCAAATACAGTTCTGTTCCATGTTGTCCACTCCTGCAGGTAATCTTGTGGCTTTCAATAAATCAAGTTTTAAAATATACAAAAATTATATAACAAATCAAAGCTGGCACAGCTCTAACCTTTCCACCCGAATCTTTATCTTACAACTTTCAAGGTGGGGCAAGACACCACTGGCAAGACAGATGGGACAGGATGCCTGTACTCATTAAGCACTTTCTATGTCTTAACTACAGAGACAATAGAAAGATGTGCGAGTACAAAAAGAAAAACAACACCAGAAGAATGGATATGCTAATTAAATCCAAAGACAAAAACCAACATCAAAGAAGGAAGAATACCGATGAGAAACTAAACGGGTTACCTACATCACACCTGTGCAAAAAGTAGCACGTATTTGACCCCGTTCATTC
Organism: Eptatretus burgeri; assembly: GCF_056783735.1. Classification (NCBI taxonomy): domain Eukaryota; kingdom Metazoa; phylum Chordata; class Myxini; order Myxiniformes; family Myxinidae; genus Eptatretus; species Eptatretus burgeri. Next base: position 123,122,156 of record NC_140963.1, on the reverse strand, counting down.
CTGTATTACCAAAATTATTGGGATAGCACACCCACACTTGAAACACTCCATACCTCCACGTACAATTTTTAACTCACACTTCCAAGCTGCATCACTGCTTTCTAAAGGTGTTCTATCGTGACGTTTTGAGAATTGAATGTAAACCTCCACAATTCAGTTAATTTGGGGATGAATCACAGTACTGTGCCATTGTCTCCTAAAATTTGTTTCATCACAGCAATCATGAGTCACTTGCTGTTGCTACCCAGAGGCTGGCCGTTGAGATTAAATCATCACAGGTTGCAAATAGGTAATAAAGTACTCCAGCAACATTAAAAAGGATGGCACCACTAAACCTGTACAACTAGCTGCCCACAAGGCAAGGTTCAAATATGACATTTCCACTGCTCATCAGTGCTCGTCTCACTTATCTGGAACCTGTGCAGGCATCATGTGCCAGACATTGAGTACCTTCCCAAAGGGGAAAAGGAGGTTCGGTTGTCATGTGACTGCAGGAAGCTGGTGGTAAGATCTCAACTACAACCGGTTTTTGCATACAGAAATACATTGAAACAGGGTCAACAAAATGTTTGCAAACCGTAGCTATGCAACAGACATCACTGCAAAGTTAAAAGTAACTACAGATGGCATGGTTGTCATGGAGCATCAAACGGACACCTCCAACATGGTGAAGATGGAAATAAAAACACCTGCTGTGAATGATGATGTGCTGGATGAATAAACTTCAACAAATCTCCTGAAGCCGCACAGATGACAGACACAGTCATCTTGAATGCAACTGCAATTCAGTAAACTTATTTTAAAAATTACTGTATTCACTGATTTCGTTTTACAGGTGGACCTTGCAGTCACCTATACTGAAGGAGAAGAGTCCCAAGTATGAAAACTTTTTTGTTCTTGAATGTCATCCATGTTGTAGCATTTTGCATATTGGACCAGAATTACATTACGAATTCGGGCCAGGCATCATTTCCGAGGCCGAGCTGTACTCTTACACATAACGAGAGTAATTTGCAATTTGGAAAGTGTACTAGCAGAAAACAATGTACTCTTTTGAAAAGGCAACAAGGGATCTTTAATGCCCACAATCAGGAAGGCCTACAAAATGTATGCCTGGCTTAACTTGGTCTCTTTGAAGGGCAGCAAAGCACATTCCGGCAGCACCATGTCGGGGAATCACCGGGGTGACCGTTTATAGTTGGATTGAGAATCAAACTCAAATTGGACAACTCAAGGTAGAATGAGGAATTAGTCTTGTTGGTGAAGGCTACTGACGATCCGTGTCAGCGGACATGTAGAACAATGTATGAAATCAACAGGATGTTGATTGAGGTATGCAAAACGCACTGTGTGAAGCGAGGAGAAGCTGGCGTTTCAGCAGTTAACACTTTGTCAGAGCATACATGCACTGTTCTTCAGAGACCTTAAGGTATAGGTAGGTGTCCCTCTTTTCCTATTATCAAGGGTTTATCACCCAAAACATCAGGTTATCCTTGTTCCCAAGGCGGTAAGCATACCTCTATCAAAACTTCATTGATTTCATCCATTACCATCGGCCAACTCAAGTATATTACGAGTGAGGTGTTCTACAAACTCAAACTAGGCTCTGGCCTAGTCTTTAAAAACAGCAGAGCTATACATTTGGAAAGAAAGAGCAGAGCTTCAACAAACGCAAAGCAGTGAGAGGAAGCATGTGCGAGGTGAAGAGTAAACAGGATCTGCAATTTGAGGCCGGAGTGTTCACAAGGAAACAATTTCAAGCTTCTGATGCACATGATTGGGTAATAACTTGGCTTTTGCTGGGAGCTCAACTGTATGTAATCATCACACTGCAATCAGTTTTAATAGCACGGAGCAATATATTTGCTCAATGGCCAGGAAAGTATCGATTGCGCCCCCAAAGGGACTTCTCAATTTTATTTTTCGCAACAAAAATTCAATTTTACCTCCTCCCCTCCCACCTGTGGCCAACAACTTGTTTTTTCTTTTGCGGCATGCATCAAAGTTGTGAAGGTTTATGGACGCACTCAGATCTTCAATCCAAGCAGTCATCAGATGATCCTTAAGTTTAGACGTTACACTGAAGGAAACACTAATATTATCCTAGTCTTCAAATTTGGCTCCTTCAAATTTCTCCGAGGTTAGAGGCAGAAAAAAAAAATGAAGAACATTATTTTTCTTGTTAGTGATAGGTAGATCAGTGATGGCATGCTCTTCTGTTCTATGGTACAGGGTTCAATCCACCCAAATTGCCTTTGCTGTGCATTCCCATCTCAAGGGATTGAACATCTGCATGTCTCTCCTGGAATCGTGTGGATATAAAAGATTCTGCACCGTCCTTCATAACCTCGAGTAAGCCTTGAGGCTGATACCATTTTTGATTGGCAGATTCTAAAAGGCCAAGTTTCATATCATGGGTTTTAAAAGGGAAGTAAAAGGGTCATGGTCCTAATAAATCAGTGATTGCATCCATTATATTGGTCACTTGCAATTCATGTGGAGGTTACATTATGATGTCTGACAGGATGGTGCGTGAGAGATCGGGCACTTACTTTTGAGCGGTCTTGTCTGAGTTTGATTATTATCGGCCCGACTATAAACTTTCAAATTGGTGTTTCATCGGAGAAGCTGTCGTTGCATCACAGAGTGCGTCGTCCCTCGGGTGGACGTTAAGCTAGGTTCCCATCTGCTCGCATTAATCGGTGGACGTTAAAGATCCCACAGTGTCTTGCAAGGGTTATCGCCGGTACAACAACCAATTCCAATTCCCTGCCATTTTCATTCAAATGCCAGTCTAAAACAGGCGATTCATGAAAGACACGGGCAAAAAACCTTCTCTAGCCGACACTATAAGAAGGTGTATTTTGCAGGGGGGAATTGAAGACATAGCCGTAGTTACATATTGAGGATAGGTACTTATGCTTAGAGTAAGGTGAGCAGTTGGAAAATCGGACACACTTAAAAATGACGAAAGTCCTTACTTGAGATTACACACACAAACACACACACACACAGACACACACACACACACACACACACACACACACACACACACACACACACACACACACACACACACACACACACACACACACACACACACACCGATCATTTTGTTCTGTTTCGTGACCATTCTTCATTTGAAATTGCCTGATGTACCATCAGCCAGAGAGCCTTGAATTTTGGTGAAGATTTTCATAATCCTGAACATCTTGGACAGAGGAGGTTGTGGGAAAGAAGGGAGGAGGGGGAAAGCAGGGGCTCTTACCTCCACAACCTGCATAAAAGCAAAAAAAGAAAATAAATAATAAATGAAAAGAGATCCGAATGACAAAAACAGCACTTGAGCGGATTTTCATGACAATGGCTTCAAGTTCTTGCAATGTGCTGCCATCTCGTGGTAATATGTGCTGCATGACGCGGAGTAGTGAGCAATTTACCCTGTTTATGATTTGCTTGATTGTCAGCAGACGAATGAGGCCATTCATCCTTGGCTTCGTTCCAGCATCCCTGGGCTCGCCCTCTGCAGAAAGAGAACAATCCTGATATTTTGCCTTCTCCAAGAATGAATATATAGTCAAAGTGTCCTCCAGTTATTACAGATGAAAGTATTGCAGAATATTTAACACCTACCCTCCAACCCTCCCCACCTTTCCCTTCCCTTACATCCTTGCCCACTTTCTTTGAGGCTTAGTGCATAACTCTTTCACTCCTTCCCCTATACATATTTCCACTCTTTATTCTCTTTCCCATCATCCATCCCTCTTTCTAAATTTTCATATTCCTAAGATATACCCCATATAAGTACATTATTAATGGATGACCAAAAACGTTTTTCTGTTTGATAAGTGTTTGAACATTCCCAGCTTCTATCATGGTAAATTCTATATTATTTGGTAGATTTATTATTATAACTTGGTAATAAAAATTAGGATAAGGAATTTAATGTATGTCTTGCTTCAAAGACGAATCGTGGTGTGTTTTATCCTTCAACGAAGTGGCAAATTGATGGCAAATGGTCGATTGGCCTGTTTAGTGTTACCATGTGAACGGATGGCTCATGATGAATGGAACTCGGGTTGAAATAGTATTGTACATACAGTGGCCTGCAAAAGTATGTGTGTGTGTGTGTATATATATATACATATATATTGTTGTGGTTTTGGAAATTCACAAAACACCATGCAGGTTCCCCGAAGATCAGTTATTTCGATAAGTAAGTGTTTCAGGTTAGAATCCCCACCGATGTGTGAAGGGATTTATTCGTGTGCCGGGCTGCGAAACTTTGAGGTAGCCGTCATTCTTTCTCTGTCTATATTTTAACAAACATCGCAACACCATCATCTCCAACAAACATCACAACGCCCTCATCTCCGACCAACATCACAACACCATCATCTCCAACAAACATCGCAACGCCCTCATCTCTGACCAACATCACAACACCATCATCTCCAACAAACATCGCAACGCCATCATCTCCTACAAACATCGCAAGGCCATCATCTCCTACAAACATCACAACACCATCATCTCCAACAAACACCACAACGCCATCATCTCCAAAAAACATCGCAACGCCATCATCTCCAACAAACATCGCAACGCCATCATTTCCAACAAACATCACAACGCCATCATTTCCAACAAACATCGCAACGCCATCATCTCCAGCACACATCACAACGCCCTCATCTCCTACAAACATCGCAACGCCATCATCTCCTACAAAAACGCCATCATCATCGACAAACAACGCTCCCTCTGCTCAAGCCGCCATTGTGCGCGGCACGAGCTGATTTGCATAATCGGATCAAAACGAGGGCTTCCCCGACACCAACCCGTGACATCGAACATGGGGTTCCCAGCGAGGCTTACCAGGGGTGAGAGGTCGGAGGTGAAAAGTGGGCGGAGCCGGCCTCGGGTTGAGAGATCAAAGTGCGGCTCGCCCCGGGCCAATATAAGGGCTGCAGCGTGGAGAAGCGGGTGCTCGGGATATTCGTCACTCTCTGGAGACGGGCAGTCGCGGGAGAGGAAGGCACATGGAGCACACATTTTGGGGAGGCGGCAGCGCGGAGAAGTGGGCGCTCGGGATATTTATCACTCTCTGGAGTCGAGCAGCTGCGTCGTGGTCCGGCTGGGCGAACGGCCCTGAGGCGGTCGAGCGACACTGAGGTAGTGAACGGGCCCAAAGATCATCAACTCTAAAAGAGCAAAAGACCCGTTCACTCCTCCGAGCGCGTCGCCGGCCAGGCCCAACCGACCAGGCCACAGTAGAAGCGGACGACCGAGGGAAACTGGCAAGCCGCTCGCCAAGCTGCTCAAGCCACCCCGCCCCTAAGTAACTGGCGCATAGCGACACAAGGGCCAAACAGGAACATCCGGGGTCACCGACCCGAAGACCTTCGAGCAGTCACAAGGGGTGGTCAGGTAACCTGGCCGGCCTCTTGTGAGCCTTCGGTCACCCAGGCTCCGAGTTGGAATAAAGGCTCACGAGCCCGTTTCTTTTCCTGGGTTTTGTATGAAAGTCTGTGACGCCTTGTCTTTATAAGTAGAATTGTTGGTTAAGTGCATGCCTGTACATAATATACATCAGCTGTAGGCTTTTCTTGTGCCATGTCCCCTTCCCCCGCCCCCCCCCCATTGATTGCATGCCTGTATAAATAAATGCCCCCATTGTTTGAATGTCAATCTGCTCGTTGCATCATTTCCTCCCATTGACTTCAATGGCGCGTTCGGGAAATTAGCAGGCTATTAAAGCCAATTAAAGTGGTCAATTGATCCGATGGAACTTGGCGAATAAAACCACTCGGCATCGCACACGGAACGAGCACGCTTAGTGGCTCGTTTCCGTCCGAGTCCCGTCGAGGTATAAATTCTCGGTACTTCTGTCTGCGCGGATAATTAGGTATATCGAGATTCGGCGATTAACCTTGTACCGCGTGGACAGAATATTGACAGTTTATGGTGCGTTAAGACATCCGTAGCAGGTTTTCAGAGTTGTCCGGAAGCTACGACTGAATTCCGGGTTTCGGCGGACGCGCGACTGCGGTTGGGCCTCAAGCGGTCGTGAGTGGCCGTCCGAACCGTCAAATTCGTAACAATATATATATATATATATATATATATATATATATATATATATATATATATATATATATATATATATATATATCTTCTTCTTCTTCTTTCGGCTGCTCCCGTTTGGGGTCGCCACAGCGGATCATCCGTTTGATCCGCATAGTGATTTGGCACATATTTTACGCCGGATGCCCTTCCTGATGCAACCCTGGTCGCCTCTTACGACACAGGGATATGGTACACCTATTTTAACGAGGGTATACACCTGGCCCAGTACACTGGTACTCATTTCGCCGACCTCGGAAGGATGACAGGCTGAGTCAACCCCCTGGTGTATTAATTCAGTGGCCCAACGGGGCTTGAACTCAGGACCTTTTGGATCCCAAGCTGCTGCCATAACCACTGCGCCAACACCAGGTATATATATATATATATATATATATATATATATATATATATATATATATATATATATATATATATATATATATATATATATATATATATATATATATATATATATATATATATATATATATATATACATACATATATATATATATATATATATATATATATATATATATATATATATATATATATATATATACACACACATCTGAACCACAGAACAAAAGCCACAATGGAGTGGCTGAATCAGAAGAAAATAAATGTTCTTGAGTGGCCCAAAGTCCTGACTTGAACCTAATTGAATATTTATGGTGAGACTTGAAGATTGCAGTCCATCGACGATCCCCATCAAACTTGGCAGAACTAGAGCAATTATCAAGTGAAGAATAGGTAAGGATTTCACCATCTCACTGTACAAAGCTGGTAGAGACCTACCCACAAAGACTCATGGCAGTCAATGCTGCAAAAAACTGCTTCCACCAAGTACTGACCTCTGGGGCTGAATACATTTACAACCAGTGAATTTTGATTTGTACATGTTTTTTTGCAGGTATTCCTGACATGTAACCTCCTTCAACTACAACAGTGTTTCGTTTGATCTGCTCGGTTATGAATATAAAAGTTCATTTTTGAAAAATCGTTTCCACATAATTTTCAATTATACTAAAATACACAATTTGGTGTCTGTCTGTCCGTCTGACTGTTTTTTGACCTCAATACATTCGGTCGTTACTTATCCAATCACAACCAAACTTGACAGGAGGACTAAGGGTCACACGATGGAGGGTGTAGTGATTTAAGTTGCCCCTTTCCCTATGGGGGGTTTGCACCTTGCTTGAACTCCGTGTTGAGGTCTCTAATAAGTTATCATTGCTTTCTTGGGGAACACCTTCCGGACGTCAATTCAGTCAATTCTGTCCAATGTATTATTACGTTTTTAAACAGTCACTATTAAACTGGAATAAGTTTGGAGGAAACTCGACGTGATTAAGGCATTCTGGACTTATCTTATCCCCCTCACTGACAGATCAGAGCCGTCTTGACTTGCAAGGCCTCTAGGAAAGCGGCAACGATTTTTAGCTAACGAAGCTGCTTATGTGAGTCTTTATGCATGCATGATGAATCACATTGCCTGTTCGATTTTTCGAGCCATGATCACATTATATGTGAACAGTATATGGATTGTTGATAACCTATCTTGGGGCCTCATGTGTGATTTCTCCCTGCCATGGTTTCAAGTGTGATATTGCCACCGACACCCTTAAGGCCCAATTGTGATCTTTATTTGATGCATAACCATATTTCTAAGGTTCAATAGCATTGTTTAATACTCGCCAGAGGGAAATTTGGAAAAAAAATTGACTTACTGACGTATGGGCAGATTATCGGTTACCAGTTGCTGGTTCACACACCTATCGGTACCGGTTATATACCGGTTCTATCGGTACCGGCACAACACCTATAACCAGTTATTCAGTTCTGTTGTCATGTCCGATTTCTGGTGACATTCACGTTTAGATGTCTCCAAACATCTCTCTCCTGCACTGCTTTCCGAAGATTTGGCAGAGACAGCTGGGTTGTGGCCTTTTCCCTATCCATTGGGGGGGGGGGTGTTCTATTACCAATCAGATTGCTATCGCTTGCCAAGCCAACTGTTCCTTATCAACCGTTTCGTTGGAGTGCTTGCTTAAGTGCTTAAAATCAAGCGAGCCACTTGGCAAGCGCTCCACAAGCTGATTGGCAATGGAACACACCCCATTTGAACAGGATGATCTTCTCAATTGACAAGATCTAATCTTTTTTAGGTTTAAATAAAGAAGAGCTTTTCACTTTCGTTCTTCACTGTCTGCAGCAGTTTCATCAAGTCCTCTTTACTTTCTGCCAACAGAGTGGTTTCATCAGCATACATTAGGCTGTTGATACATCTTTGTCTAATCCCGATTCCAGCCTCTATGTTATCAAAGTTGTATTTTTTGGCAAAATTATTATAACCACAAATTAATCGGTCAATTCTGTCCAAAGATAATGGCATAATGATAATAATTATTCACACGGAGGTTGGCAGGATGGCCTCAAACTATGCATACTCTATTCTGGCCTCAGTGACCTCTGGCCTGGCAGGATGGACTCGAACGATGTGTACTCTCCTCTGGCCTCTGGCCTCAGTGACGGGCAAGTTGTCTGACCTGGATTTGAATCCCGACCCAAATGTGATCGTGGTGTTTCACAGGCAGGGTGATTCATCAATCTGTCATTTCTTGGATGGATGTAAACATAATCCCCTCCCCTAGTGGGTATACTAGTTCATCTAAATGTTTGTTATTATTATCTAACTCCCCATTATTGGTGGGGAGTGAATAATTTTGCAGGCCACTGTACTATATGGCTGTGTCCATTGTCTCCTACTATCCTTGTAATCCATATCAATGCACACTGATTTCAACAAATGTTTTTGTCCTGCATGTGATTTACGTACAAGCTTCTCCATGAATCTTACATCAATCATAAAAAAAAAGAAAACAAGGTGCTCACTGGGGATTTCAAACTCGTTCGGCTGCTCTCGTGCAAGGCGTTCACAACCAACGTCGGACAGCGGACCAAAAATGACGACAGGTCGTGGGAAGCCAGCTGTCACATCAATGCCCAGAAGGCACAGTGGGGATTGGAAACAGCAAGAGAACCACACAGTAATAAACGTTAGGATTGATGTGTCTGCTTTATTGGCAATCTTCAATATCAGAGCAGCTGTTGCTGATGATTTTGTGCTGCTGTTTGGGCTTCGCTCATGAACCTCCTCTCGGCACCGACACAAACAATAAATACTTTGGCAAAAATGTACCTGTTGCATCAGCAGAAGGAACTGTGCACAAATTATCATGAAACACAAATCCAAATTTCTCACTGATGGATTATTCAGGTTCACTTCTAAAGGCTTTTCGACCTTCATTATATCTGTCAGGATCCTCGGGACTCACCCTCTAAGCTCCACATCACCGACTTGGCCTTTTTCTCCCACTCCTACGATTGTCCCTCTCTGGAAAGGGAATGGTGATTGCCAGGACTGCAACAACTACCGAGGGGTGACGCTGCTCTCAGTGCCAGGCAAGGCCTTAGCTTGAACTCAGGACCTTTTGGATCCCAAGGACCTAACCATCTGCTTGAGCACCAGCACCCAGAGCAGTCAGGCTTTACACCAAATAGGTCAACGATTGACCGTATCCTTGCCCTTCAGGTCCTCACTGAATGCAGATGAGAGTTTCGGCAGGGGCTCCTTGCAGCCTATGTTGATCTCTGTAAAGCGTTTGATTCAGTGAACAGGATGCCCTCTGGAGGATTCTAGGTCTTTGTGGGGTGTTACCAAATCTGATCGATCTGATGTCTCACCTCTACTCTGGTACTGAGAGTGCTGAGATGTGGTGGTACCATCTCTGACTTATTTCCAGTTGTTATTGGAGTTCGTCAGGGGTGTGTCCTGTCCCCCACACTTTTCAGCGCTTGTGTCGACTGTATTCTGGGGAAGGTGGCAGAGAGATCAAGCTGTGGTACGTCGGTTGGGAATGTCAAGATCACTGACCCTGATTCTGGTGAAGATGCAGTCATCTTTGTGGAGACTGGAGATCCTTTCAGGGCCCTTGAGGTGCTGAATGAGGAGTCGGAGCCGCTGGGATTATGGGTTTCCCGGGTCAAAACTAAGATCCAGGCTTTCAATGACATCTTGGATGCTGTTATCTTGTCTGTACCTGTTTGTGGTGAGGATGTTGAGGTCACGGAGAGATTCACTTACCTTGGCAGTAATTTTCATGTCTCTGCTGGCTGTGAGCCAGAGGTCAATAGACGTCTGGGTCGGGCCTGGGTTGTCATGGATTCACTCAATCATGGGTCGGGCCTGGGTTGTCATGGATTCACTCAATCATGGGGTGTGGCACTGTCGGTACCTGTGCAGGAGGACGAATGTCCGAATCTTCAGGTCCTTGGTGCTTCCAGTCTTGCACTATTGATGTGAGACTTGGACTCTGACCAGAGATCTGAGATGGAGACTTAATTCCTTTTGTACCAGGTCTCTTCGGAGAATCCTTGGCTATCGCTGGTCAGATTTTGTGTCCAAAGAGTGGTTACTGAGAGAGACTCAAATGAGATTTGTTACCTGCAGAGTCCGTGAGCGTGAGCTGCGGCTGTATGGACATGTGGCTCGTTTTTTTGACACTGATCCTGCTCACCAGATTCTCTCAGCAAGGGAGCCTTGTGAGTGGAGTAGGCCAATGGGCCGACCATGTGCATTGTGGTTGCAGCAGGTTGATCGGCATCTCAACGAGATGGGGGTGAGCCAGGCATCTGCCTGGGGGATGGCCAGATGGAGGCCCCTGGAGTACCGGCAGAAAGTGGATGCAGTGACACCCTGCTTTGGCACATGCTTCCATACCTGACCTGACCTACCTGGTGGCGGCGGATGGAGAGTTCAGGGTCATGGCAGAGATGGATTCAGCTGATGGCTTTCCCCACTCTATTTTCTTTTGTGCCCCACCAGGCACCCTACTGCAAGTCACTACCATGCTTTCCTGGGATGCCAAGCAATCTTCCTGATCGAATAACAACATGCCGGAGCAAGGATTAAATCCTGATGATGAGTGCAGGCCCTGTGACGTGCTTGCACAAAGTGTCAGGTACCATTGCAGAACAGATCCAGAGGGTCCAGGGTCAGCTGCTTCCCTGCTGGTGCTATGATCTCCAGCAAGCAATGGTAAGATCTCCAAGCAAGCTCCACCAGGGTAAGATCTCCAACAAGCAAGCTCCACAGGCCAAGCAAGGCTCAAAGATCTTGAGCAGTTTTGCTGCCCCCTTCCTTTTCCATACTCATTTATACCCTGGTCACTGTCAGCCTCATGGAGTTTTCCACCACAGAAACAGTTAAATGTTTTAGATCTCTTGGCTGGCAAATCTGTCTCAGAGTTTCTGCATTAGCCATATGGAGAGTGCCCTCGATCAATGCGAGCAATGTGCTGATAAATTCAAGAAACTAAGTTAATCACTTCAAATAATGTAAACTTTAGCAGAGTTCCTTTGTCACCTTTCAGTGATCTACACAAATGTTTGGATTGTCATTGAAGTTGTAAGTTTGTTGTTTTGGAAATTTAAAAAAAAAAAAGAGAAGGGTTTAATGAGGAATCCAAAAATGCTCCCACCTTCACCAAGTACTACAGTCTCGTAAGCAGGTAAGTGGCTGTGGACAGGACGCGAAGGTGTATCACTTCTCAGTTTGGTCTCACTCTTCTTGACAGACCGGAGGCTCCGGAATCTCCAGGAACTGGACCGTGAAGGACCAGTAAATTGTTCTGACTGCAGTTGGGCAAGCTGCTCGGCTCTGTTCCACACAAGCATAAAACATCAACAGATGATTTTCTGTCAGCAGAGACATCGAAGAAATAAGTCTTCAAAATAAATTGACTATTTCTTGTGAACATATTTCTTTTTAGTTGGCCAGGAATGCTTTAGACAATGATCCTCCACAACACGTGCATAGACCATGGAAATGCTTATACTGTGACCTCAGGATGGCCTGGCACCAGGATGTTCGTTATCGTGAACAATGGCATGATTCAATTATTATTAATGCTCACCAGGTGTGTGGAGTTTGCAATGATAAAGCCTCATCACTGAACTGAGCTTTGAGTCCAGGAGTGATTTGGGGAAATTTATCCCTTTCCTTAAGCAACAAATGTGCAATTTTCCATCATCCATGGAAGGATATTGTTACTAATTGGGCAGCATCTTGGATATAACATGCTCAGAACTCCCATACACCCAAGTTATTTTCCTTGGAGACATCATGAAAATCACCCCTTTTGAAATACCAAAGATCATGAAATTCACCTTCCTCAGCTTTTCTTTGAGAATTGCATGCACTTCCCACCAATTTTTTTGAGAGCATTAATCACAGATGGACAAAAAAAAAATAAAAAAAAACATTCTCGAAAAAAATAAAAAATAATCCTCACACTGAGCATTGTATTGTTATGCATGTGGGGTAGATGGAGGAATTTCAAAGAAAATATAGGATTATATGGAGTTGCTTGGTCCGAAGACGTGTAGGAGACATCTCGATGTGAATTAAGTCGGGAAACTATGAGCTTAAGTATTACGTGTCACCACATTATTACGTTTTATTTATGCAGTGTAATATATGTACAAGGTTCAGGCTTCTTCATGAGCGTTCACTGTTTGAGAAGGAAAAACAAATGTCGAGCAGGTCGTCCAAAATCTGTTCTGAATCAAAGCATTTATCGATTTCATTTTTCACATAAATTATATAATAGCTTGGGAAGAAACTTGTGGGGAAAAAAAATTACAACTCCTTGCATTTAAAAGGTTTATGTTGCATATTTTTGAATGGTGGGAACTTTTTAGAGTGCATGTGGTTTTCTCAAGCATGATAAAAATCGTTATTACTGTTCACTATGTACATTGCTTTCTACTTTGAACCTCCCCTCCCTGCACCCTCCCTCCCCCAAACCACCCATATTCAACAATTATGGCTCGAATGCAGGAAAGCTGTAGCTTGCTTCTGCATGTCCAAAAACTTTCAAACCTGTTTCTGCTGGGGATGATACCACGCTCCAGCTCGGTTCGTCCCTCGCCAAGACGCAAGACGAGCCAGGAACCCAGCTCCCCACTATGCAGCGTGTCAACGACACGGAACACCTCCCCGGGTCCAAACTGCAGACTTTGTGCCGTCTCTCCCTTGTACTCAAAGTGTGTGCGGATGTAGAAGGAATCGCGTACATTGCAGTCCATGACACTGCGGTACACTGTATCAAGACAAGCGTACTTTACTTGACCCCATCACAAAGCACCCCCCCCCCACAGCAGAACTCCTCATGAAGATGAAACAGCACACAGTATTTTTTCATATTTCATGGTTCGATAAAGCTGCGTCTCGAGGCCGATCAATTTCACATCGCAGAGAGCTTGGTGGTCTCTCTGTCTTCTACAACCTCCTTTCTGGTCTTGAACCCTCTTACCTTTACAATGCTCTGTCTCCTCCCCCCCTTTTCCCCCCTCCTCCCAGTTTTCTGAAAGGTGCAAGTGGTCTGCCAGTAACACCTTTCTGGTGAAATTCCCAGAATCCAGACTCGCCTCCACTCATTTGTTCTTATTTTTTCGACCTGTAGAAGTAACTTCCTCAGTTTCTTCAATCTTATTCTTCCCTCTGGAGTTTCAAGAGAGCTGTTCACCACCATCTCAGATTGTCCACAATCATGATCATACAAAACCATGATCTTTTCTACCCACATTAACCCTCCCCTTGCACCTCCCACCTCCCCTCCCCCCCCCCACCTCAAGCCCAACATTTCCCAGGTTTCTGGGGTTTTTTTTCCTTCCACTTATGTGACTGAGAGTTTGAGACAGGATCCATCTTGTTTTACCCCCCCCCTTGTCCCTCCCCTTGCTCTCATTCTTCCATACATCCCTTATTTCTCCAGTCCACCTCTATTTTATCCCTCAATCCTGCTGTCAGTGCCCCCCTCCCCCTGCCCCCCCCCGTCTCCTCTCTACCTACTATTCTTTTCAATCTGTTACATCCTGATCCATTATTTATTATTGCGACTTTCCACAGACCTCAACATTGGATACAAAAAAATAAATGAAATAAATTGAGACCAAACTTTCAGGAATTAATTTCACAAGCGAGAAATAACAAATATCAAATGACGAGATGAAGAGAAATACTTGGATGTGAAATGTATTGAGAAAGTTGCCTGTGTGAGTTTGTGCTATTGTCTCACCATCCCACTTCTGCTGTGCAATGAACGTCACGAGCTGTCCCTTTGGCAATTGCAGAAGGAAAAGCACGGCATCCTCTCTGATTGTGTGCTGGAAGTCAACATCATTTACCTGTGGCAAAAACAACTCAAGTCATTTGGCCTCTTCACAAATAAAAGCCAAAGTTAAACCAACCTAGTGAGGGCTACAGACAACACCAACCTCCAGATGATGAATACAACATTTTAAATCCCATGATATAATTCAGAAGATAAAGCTTTCACTGCAAGAATAAACATTTGATAATCAGGTCAAGTCAGGTATGGTAAAACGCGCCGGAGCAGCACGTTGCTGCGTCCACTTTCCGCCGGACTCCAGGGGCCTACGTCTGGCCATCCCCCAGGCAGATGCCTGGCCCATCGCCATCTATTTGAGATGCTGATCAATTTGCTGTAACGAGCCACGTGGTCGGCTTATTGGCCTCCGCCACTCATGAGGCTTCCTCACTGACAGAATCTGGTGAGCAGGATCAGCGTCAGGAAAACGAGCCACATGTCCATACAGCCGCAGCCGATTCTCACAGACTATACAGGCAACAAATGTCATCTGAATCTCTCGAAGCAACCGTTAATTCGCTGCAATGTCTGACCAATGATAGCCAAAGATTGTACGAAGAGACCTGGTGCCGAAGGAGTGAAGCAAAAATCTCGGACTCTGATCAAAAAGTCTCACATCTGCAGAGCAAGACTGGATCCACGAAGGTGGATCACCAAGAATTAGACTCAGACTTACGTCCTCCTGCATAGGAAACAAAAGCGCCACACCCCATGATCCAGTGAATAGATGACTCCTCAGGCTCGATACAGACATCGAGTCACCTCTGGCCGACAACAAGCAGAGACATGAATATTACTGCTAAAGTAAGTGAATCTCTCGGTGACCGCAACATCCTCACCACAACCAAGTAGAGGCAAGAGAGCACACCCAAGACGTCATTGAAAGCCTGGATCTTAGTTTTGACCCAGGAAACACGTAATCCCAGCGGCTGCGAATCCCCATTCAGCACCTCGATGGCCCCCGAAAGGACACCCAGAGTCTCCGCAAAGATGACTGAATCATCTGTGAAATCAAGGTCAGAGATCTTGAAACTCTAAAACAATGCACCACAACTTTATCTCTCCAACATCCTCCCCAGAATCCAGTCCGTACAAGTGCTGAAAAATGTGGAGGCCAGTACCCACCCCTGATGAACTCCATTAACAACTTGAAATAAATTGCAGATGGTACCACCACATCTCACAGCACTCTCAGTACCAGAGTATAGTTCAGACATCAGATTCATCAGGTTTGGTGGCACTCCACGAAGACCAAGAATCCCCCAGAGGGCATCCAAATTCACTGGATCGAACGTTTGCAGAGATCAACATAAGCTGCAAGGAGCCCCTGCCGAAACTCTCTTCTGCATTCGGTGAGGACCCGAAGAGCAAAGAGACGGCCAATCGTTGACCTATTTGGTGTAAAGCCTAACTGCTCTCGATGCTGGTGCTCAAGCAGATGGTGGCAAAGCCTTTCAAGAATTATTTGAGCAATGACCTTGTGTCCAGCATTGAGAGCAGCATCATCCCTTGGTAGTTTTTGCAATTCTGGTCAACACCCTTCCCTTTCCAGAGAGGGTCAGCTAGGCCCCTCTTACAGTCAGTTGGGATAATGCTGTGTTCCAAACAGAGCACAGAACTGCATGCGATGATACGAGTACAGCATTCACACCAGTCTTGAGAAATTCAGCATAGATGCCATAGATCTCAGGAGCTTTACCCCCTTTCAACTGGTTCATCGGAGCCTGTGTTTCCATAAACGAAGGTGGATCACAATTGATTTGAGGGTCAGTAAGAGGAAAAATTGCACCCCTGACATCCAACTCAACAGCTGGTGGGTCAGCCTGGTACACCCGCTCAAAGTAACTGGCCCAGCGGGCCTTCACTTCGGACTCCTCTGTCAGGAGCCCATCACCCTCCGCTCTAACTGCAGTACACCAAGGGATGGGCTTGGAGGAACGCAATGTGCAAATTGCTCTGTAAGGCTGAGGAGAATCACTTGACAACAGGCGATGCTCTACACTTTCACAGATTCCTCGCTCATAGGCCTCCTTGTCCGTCCTCAGCACACACACAGTTTTACGACTCAACTCCTTGAACAGCTCAGCTCTGCCATTAAGTCTGGCCCTGCGACTCCGGTCAATGGTATCAAGTATCGCATGGGAGACAATTTCTTCTTCGCCTGATGGTGGGTTCCAAGATATCTACTGGCAACATCAAGGATGGTGGTCTTGAAGGCACTCCACAACTCTTCAGGATTCCCCAAAGCATCCAGACCCCCCAAATCCTCACACAGCCTGTTCGCAAACTCCTCAGCTACCCTCTCATCCTTGAGCTTGCTAACATCCACCCGAGGCTGGGATTGTACCATTTTCCTGGATTTAAGCTTTAACTTCAGATTGGCTACAACAAGCCTGTGTTTGGCATTGAGGAACTGAACACTCTGGGAGACCTTGAAGTTCTGAATCATCCTCCAGTGCCCATCAGTGATTACATGGTTAATCTCCTTTGCCACACCACCAGTGTTGGAATACAGAGTCCAGCAATGAGCTTGTGGGCACTGAAACCATGAACCAGCCACCCTAAGTCCACAACTTCTTGCAAAGTCAAGGAACTTGGTGCTATCCTGGTTCACATTTCCAGACCCATGGAGACCAACACATGTCTCATCACCATCCCTGTCAGCGTCAGTTGATGCATTTAAATCCCCCAAGGATGAGAAGAGTATCTCGCCTGGGACACTGATCAACCACAGACTTGAGCGTTGCTTGGAATGCGTCCTTCACAGTGAGATCACTCGATTCTGTTGTAGCATATATGGAGACCAAGGAAATGACACCCAAGGAGTGACGAATCCTCAGTCTCATAATACGCTCGTTGACCAGTGTTACCTCACTTATCATATGAGGCAGCTCAATGGACACAGCTTCAGCAACTCCATGGGCCTGATAGCCATCAGAGTGACCGGCCCAGTAGTCGGTGTAACCACCTGCTATGATCTCACCACTATCTGGTCTCCGAACTTCAGAGAGTGGAGAAATACCGATGTTCAAATTCTGGAGCTCAGATGACAGCAGAGACATGTGATCATCCTCTCTTAGGGACAGGACATTCCAGGCACCCACCCAAGGGATCGCATCAGGTTAATCCAAGGAGACCGCTGTTTGGTGGACGACACCTCAGCCCTATCCCAACACACAATGACAATCACTATTACCTCCACTACCAAAGGTGGATGAAGGTTGTTTTCACTCCTGTCTGTGTGTTTGTCTGTCTGTTTGTGAGCAAGATATCTCAAAAAGTTATGAACAGATTCAGACGAAATTTTGTGGACAGGTGAGTGATCAGGATGAAATGATTCGATATTGGCGAAGATCTGAATCCGAGAATTGTTAAAGTGATTCTTCACCATTGAGAGATAGGGCCAAACATAATATATTGCATGATTTTTCAGAAAAGTAATGCACGGATTATGACAAAACTTGGTGGATGAGTTGGTTTGCTGATAAGAACAAGCCGATTCGATTTTGGTTCAGGTCTGGAAGCAAATCTGGCCTTCTTCTTGCATATGGCAGCTGAGCTGCTGGGGTAGTTATCATTTCTTGGAAGCGCGACTGCGTCGCTGACGCAGTGCCCCTCTACCAGTACACACTGGCACTCATTTCACCAACCTCAGAAGGATGACAGGCTGAGTCAACCCCTTGGTGTATTAATTCAGCAGCCAACAGGGCTTGAACTCAGGACCTTAGGATCCCAAGCTACCACCCTAACCACTAAGCCAACACCAGGCTAGTTTTGTATATCTTGTAGAGGCTCATATGAGGGCAAACACACAATGCACAGCAAGGGGGGAAATGAGACAAGAGGGGCAGGAGAGGGAAGGACAAAACTGTGGGAAACAGAGACATAAGGAGATCTGTGGAAGGGAGAGGGATGGGGTGGGGAACATGGGAATACAGGATGGACATTACAGGGACTTTCAGGAAGGAAAGCAGGGAATTTGAAGGAGGTGGGTTAAGGGGTGGATTAACGGGGATAAAAAAGATCAAGGTTTTGGATGGGGGGAGATATGAGGTGGTGGGGAACAGCTATTTTGAAGGCCTGGAGGGAAGAATGGGATTGAAGAGAGTGTGATAGTTTATACCAAAGGCTGGAAAAACGAGGAATGAAAGAGTGAAGGTGAGCAGTGATTTGTGATTTTGGTAGTTTTACCAGAAGGGGGTTGCTGGCGGACCTTGAGTGCCCAGCAGAAATATGGTGGGGACAAATTGCAGACAGAACGGGAAGGGGGGGGGAAGGGCGAGACCGGAGAGGAGACGAAAGAAGACAGAAAGACCACTGACCTGCCTGCTGTGAGAGAGTGAGAGTCCCAAAGACTCAGCCTCATCGTGGGAGATACCAATGATCCGAAATGCCTTGGTTTCCACATTATGAAGCCGAGAAAGGTGGGAGGCAGGAGCACCAGCCCAGAGGGGAGCGCAGTACTCCATCAGGCTGCGGACGAAAGCTTTGTGTATGGTCAGGAGCTCAGGTGGGCCGAGGAAAGACTGCACGATGGAGGATTCCCAGTCGGCGACTAGCTTTGGAGGCCAGGTTGGAAATGTGGCTTTCCCGAGAAAGATCATGGCAGATAGTGAGACCCAGAAGCTTGAATGAACGGACTGATTCCAGAGGATTGTTGAGAAAGTAGATGGGGGGGGGGGTTCTAAATGGTCCTCTTGGAGAGACATGGTGAGAATGTGAGATTTGTCAGGATTGAAAGACATGTTCCATGTGTTGGATTTGCTTAGATTTTGGTGAAGATCGAGAAGAGAGATAGAGATAGAGATAGAGATAGAGATAGAGATAGAGATAGAGATAGAGATAGAGATAGAGATAGAGATAGAGATAGAGATAGAGATAGAGATAGAGATAGAGATAGAGATAGAGATAGAGATAGAGATAGAGATAGAGATAGAGATAGAGATAGAGATAGAGATAGAGATAGAGATAGAGATAGAGATAGAGATAGAGATAGAGATAGAGATAGAGATAGAGATAGAGATAGAGATAGAGATAGAGATAGAGATAGAGAGAGAGAGAGAGAGAGAGAGAGAGAGAGATAGGGCCCAAATACGATATATATTGCGATATCTCAAAAAGTTATGGATGGATGTGGACAAAAATGGTGGATAATTTGGGTAAGTGAAAATAACAAGCCGACTCGATTTTGGTTAAGGTCCGAATGCAGATCCGGCCGACCAATGGGATGCAAAATGTAAACTGTTCAGCCACGCAAAGGTATGCACTCTACCGGGTGACAGTCTAGTTACTCGTGCCACAGTTGTAGGCCAGGTATCTCAGTATTGTAATCATCCTGTCCGTGGGTTTATCTGTTTGTCGGCTGATTAACTGGTCAAGTGACGGCAGCTAGAATTGCCAAATTTGGCACAGAGATTCAAGTGTTACGGATTACTTTAAATTTGAGCTCATATGGAAAAAATACAACATGAAAACGAGTACAGGACTATATTTACTCACACCGTGGACACGCAATAATATCGATTAGCACCCTTTGTTGGTTTAGTATTCAGATAAATCAAGAGCATGAGTCAGCACCTCCATTGAGTGTGCTCATTATTATTATAATTAGGATGTTGCTTCTAACAAGACGTTTTGTATCAGTTGTGAATGTCACCGAAGCCTTTTTCAACATGCTGAGCATATTCGGAAGAATGCAGGATCGAGCTATTGTTACTACCTGCAGAATATCTGCCTTACTTCTGCACATTAACTTCGGTCATACTGATCCTATGTAGCAAATATGGATGTCATCAGCCCAGAATTGTAGGTGGAATAGCAAAACAAACAAACAAACACACAAACACGGGTCTATGAATCATAGTAAGGATTTCTGAAATGAAAAATACATTTTCAACAACAGAGATTATGTGAAATTTAATAATATACTGTACGCTTGTTCGTGTGTGTGTGTGTGTGTGTGTGTGTGTGTGTGTGTGTGTGTGTGTGTGTGTGTGTGTGTGTGTGTGTGTGTGTGTGTGTGTGTGTGTGTGTGTGTGTGTGTGTGTGTGTGTGTGTGTGTGTGTGTGTGTGTGTGTGTGTGGTGATAGGTGTGTAGTTCTGTTCCACTCATTGGTTGGACAGATAGCCTCACTCCACCCACAATTTCTACTTGGGAAAAAAAAATCATCCGGTCACCATGTTGGTGCATCCTGCTATGTGAAGTCAAAGACATCTTCGAGGCTGTCATATTCACGATCGCCATGCCCTCTCTACAAGGTCTCCCTTCGTTGTGAAATGACCAAAGTGACAGTTCAAAAGATTTTGAGCTGACAGGCATGACAGTTCTTGTGATGATCAGCCTCAGCAATTGAAGCAGCAGTCTGTTAACTTGTACACCTCCAAAAGAACTAGATGTGGCATTCTCTCTAGCAGGGCTTAAACCCTTGTCATTTTACATTTTCTGCATATCTCGTGGGATTGCGAGTTGGATCGGTGAATGCGAGCGGCCATGAGATGCTCATGGTCATGTATCTTTTCCGCATATTTCACGGGATTGCGAGTTGGACAAGAGAATGTGATGGACGCCATGACTTGCTCATGGCCACGTATCTTTTCCACGTATCTCACGAGATTGTGAGACAGGCAAACACGATGGGTGGGGAGAAGGTTTGAATGCTTGAAGTGTGGAGGGGATTGACGCCTTAGGGCTGAGAGTGGGAGGGTGTGGACTTGGGGGTTGGGGGAGAGGGGTGGAGAGCAATGATGGGACAGATTTGGGAGGGGAGGTTGAGGTTTTGGGTGGGGGGTTGGGTTGAGGACTTGTCATCATGGTCACTTGCCTCTAAGCAGTGCAGCCTGGGTTTTTAATCTCATCCCAGGAACAAACTGTCATCCAGATGTTTCACAGGCAGGGTGTTTCATCAATGTGTGTGCCGTCCCTTGATGGACATTAAATTGGCGTTCCATCTGCTGGCATTAGATAGTGGGCCATAAGGATCTCACAGTATCCTTCACAAAGAATAGGTGTCCTGTCCCCAGCACCTTGGCCAAATTCCAAAATCCCATCTTAAATGCTTAGTCGAACGTCAGACCTGGCCAGCCGGTTCATGAAAAACTGGCCAAAAGGTCCACCTGGTCAACCACACAAGAATGTGGGGATAATTGTGGCCATTAAAGAGGGAAGAGAAAGAAGAAAAAGGTTTGCTTTGACCATTTAGAAGGAGCGTGACATAATGCTTTTGTGTACCCATGTCGTAATAATATTTTACTGCGCGGCAGAAAGCCAGTCTTATAAATGCACCCGCTGTGCAGTGTGAGACGGGGATTTCTTTCAATCACTTCTGTGTCGTTGGTGGTTGTCTACACATGTGAGTTTCAAGAGGTGGAACGGAGCCATCCCAGGTCTCAAAATATCCACCTCCATGTGGTCGTTGGTTGTTATCTCCATTTGTGGGTTTGAGGAGATGGAACGAAGTCCTCCCAGGACGCAAGGTATCCAACTTTGCTTCGGTAAGGGATCACAGTTCATGGACCAAGCTGTTCAAATTTGTTGTTCTCAGAGTTTTGTTCCGAGGGCTCTTTTCAGGATCATCACCGAACCCCGGACTTTCTCTCCAGTTGTCGTTCTTTTGTGAAAATATTCCCGGGGATGGTTTTCAAAATCTCAATGAGTATCTTCTTTCTTATTCCTGTTGCTCCAATGATCACTGGTGGTGCAATCTAGACTCTCTTCAGCTTCCAAGATCTCCCTAATCTCATTTTTGAGGTCTTGGTATTTAGTCATTTTCTTGATTTCTGAGAATATTTAATCGAGAACAACAAAGTTCAATGGGAAGAGAATTGACAACAAACAACTTGGTTTCGTGTGTGTGTGTGTGTGTGTGTGTGTGTGTGTGTGTGTGTGTGTGTGTGTGTGTGTGTGTGTGTGTGTGTGTGTGTGTGTGTGTGTGTGTGTGTGTGTGTGTGTGTGTGTGTGTGTGTGTGTGTGTGTGTGTGTGTGTGTGTGTGTGTGTGTGTGTTTCAGGCTATGACGTTTTTACGATTCCAGATTTTCTCATCAAATTTTCATCAAGTCCTTATTATGAGAATATGGAGAAGACTAATTAATAAATGGGTGAAAATGTCAAAGGGCAAAGTCACAGGAAGTACAAATAGGTCTCATATCAGCCTGTCAGCCGTGCAGTGCGAGACAGCTGGGTTTTATAATCGCTTCCGTGTTTCTCTATTTATCATTTTGAACTTCTGTCATCAAATTTTCAACAAACCTTTATGATGAGAATCTGGAGAACACTAGTTGATAATTTTTTTTTAATGTAACTGTTGTTTTCGTCAAGTTTAGTTTGAGTATACAAAGCAGACGTGGATGGGATCTCAATTTTTGAGATGCATTTTAGTTGGTAACTGTTTGGTCGGCCATACGTTCTTAAGTGCAATAAAAGGCCATTTATACCTGGTTATAGCTCCACATGGTTGTTGTTGTTGTTGTTGTTGTTGTTGTTGTTGTTGTTGTTGTGGTGGTTCTTGTTGGGGGGTCGATTTTTGAAATGTGCACTGATTAGTTGGACAGCTGTCGACCCCACCCAGAGTTGTCACTTGACTCCACAAACTATGACACTCACACAAAATAATATGGCCGCCATCTCGGTTTTCTGGTGGACCTAAGACATCAGTCCTGTCGGCTTCTGCTGATTATACACTTCCGTGTTTGTTGTGTCATATTTCCATTGACTTTGTTTGGGTCGAGTGTTACTCACAATGAAAGACCCCAAAAATTCGAATCAATGTCGAATAAAAATTATTAGCAAGGTTTAATCAAGCCCGTCAGCACAAACGTTATGCCCCTCACTCAAAAAATCGTGTTACATAATTTTTTAATGGGCCCATATTGTGGTTAAGCAATCCGTGACCGTGCAATGAATCAGCTCGTTCTGATATAACCGTGGCGGAGGCTGACATGGATGAGAGGTGTCGAGTTAATCTTTTAAGAGAGCTTTAGGTGTGCGTTTCCCCATTGGCCCGTTGCTGGATTTTGTTGCTGGATGTAACCGCAGTGCGGTCATTCTTGATATATTATGTATAAATGTGGTGAGGGGAGGAGGGGCTGAAGTTATGAAAGACAAGTTTGGAAACGAGGGGCTATAGAGAGGAAATTAAGGTAAAGAAGAGAGTTGGGACAGTAATATGGCAGGGTTCTTTCAATCAGAGAGTAGTTATTGCATGGAATGGTCTCCCTAGAAAGATGGTGGTGGCAGTATGAGAAGATCGGTTTAAATCGGAATTAGATAGGTACCGAGATGCATTGGAGATAGAGTGATATAGGGATATTAGGGGTAGGACGTGTTGGTAGCTTGTACGTGGATGTGTGATGATAACTGGTGTTGGTATAGTGTAGGCATTAATAAGCCAAATGGCCTCCTCCTGCATTAAAGTTTCTTGTTATTCCTTGTTATGAAAAGTGAGAAAATAAAGCAGATGGAGGATGTTGGTAAAGCAAAGAGACATTTGGAGAGCACCATACGAGTGAAGAGAGAAGGGAAAGTAAGTTAAGAGGAGATAACATTAAGGAGAGGGTGGGTGTGGGGGGGGAGGAGGAGGGGCATGTCTGGAATGTATGTGGTACGTGGAGATGGGTTCAAAAATTCAGCCAGGGGATAAGGGGAACTTGGCCTTGCAAATTCAAAAGGAAAATGCTCCAAAGGAGACACCAAAAAGGCCACCAGACTAATTGGTGGACATCATACAAAGTCATTCTCAAAGAAACAAGAGGTGAAAAGAACAGACTTCTCAGAAAATAAGTTTTTATTTGTTCAACAGCCATCATTTTACTCTTTTAAGGTTGAAACACTTTATCATATAGTAATTTCTGGTGCGGTGACCATGTGTCGTCGGTACAGAAGTACCATATATGCCCTACCTTGAGCAGCTGATCACCTTCCTGCAGGCCCTGTGCAGCAGCAGGACTGCCTGTCTGCACTCCAGCGACAAAAATTCCCACGGCGTTCCCTCCGACCAGCTGCAGCCCGACGCTGTCTTGCTTGCAGAAGGTGATGACCTTGAGTTTGCTACTGGCACAGTGGAACAGTAAAGGAATTTGATTGCAAGTCATGGAATATCCTGAGATGAGCTTTATTATGAGAATGCCGATTATATATTAACCCCTGGATCCAACATGGTGGGAATGTTTTTGATCAATCTGGAGTGTTATGTTCATGTGATAGTGTTTCCCATCGTTACTGCAGCCAATCGGTGCTACCATTTCACAAAGTAAGAATGAATCACGACACACTAAAGTGTGATGCCAAAGTTAACATACTTCTTTTTGGTCTGTTGAAACCTTCATAAACATTGACCCATGGCCCAGCTGATTTTGACCTCGCACGAGATAATATGGCCCGAGAAGATTGTGTAAAAGCTGACGGCTTTCTTGGCTCAGAACAATTTGGCCCAATTATAATGATTGAAAAGTAGGGAAGAGGTTTTGTAAAGTTTCTTTTGAATTTTGCAGGTGAGATGAAGAGTTCCTCATGCCTCATTTAATTTGTATGATTCCCTCACCCCCACTTTTACCAAAAAAATTTATGTTGTCAACAAATCTTTTGACTTTCACAAGTTTCAGGAAATACGTTTTATAATACCCGAGCATTGTTGAGCAGCCCCAAGGTGCATAATCTTAAAACGTGATATCTTCTTCTTCCTCCCTTCTCTTTATGAAAGGGGGGGGAGCATTGAATGGTACCAAGCTTCTGCCCTGCCTTGAACACGACACTCCTACACTTCCCTCAATTCTCAGCCAACTCTCTCCACTCTCCAACCACCCCCAGGCCACCTTACATGATCTCCTTCCTCAAACTCTCTCAACATAATCACTGAGATATTTCCTTATCTCATTAACCCATGAAGGTCACAGCTGATCGCAGCCATTAACTTGCACAAACTACATGGGACGTTCCAAGAGTTCAGAACGAGATACTCACAATAATCTAAGAAACGCAAACAATTTTTATTTTTTATCTTTCAATACATTAGTGAAAACTGTAGTCGCAGAGATTAATGCATTTTTCATCCATTTTATCATACAAAGTACAACAAAATTTTGTTTGAAGAATATTTGCACAATCACGTGATTATAATCTCCGCTAAGTTTCAGGACCTCCATTTATAGTCAAGAAAAACGAGAGGGATATCAAAAAGTTGAGTGACCAGGAGAAAATCTAAACTGAGGATCAGAGTTCAGGCCATTAAGGAAGACGAAATAAGTAGTTAGCTGCGTTTTGCGATTCCACGATTTTACTTACAACCTCAAGTAATGGCCTCGTGCCATGTTGTTGAGTACATCTATTTTAGAATCCTTCGTGTCTATAGGTGTGCTGCTGGCTATCTTCCAAACAGATGGAAGGCAACCCAAGGGAAGGAGTTAAAGTAGAGCAGACAAAAGGAGAAGCAAGAGCAGCAGAGCGAGACGGTGAAACTGCATCCTTCAAAAAATATTCAACACTCAACTCGATTATTATTTTCTTTGTTAAAATTGGATTTTTAATTATCATTATTTTTTTTGCCTTGTGCACCAAAAAAAGTAGCTTTTCAATTGTAATGTCTTCTGAATTGCCATTGTAAGCGATGTATTTATTACTTAGGGATGGGGAAGAGTGAAAGTAGAGAATAAATTGAAGATAGGTGGAAGGGATGAGAGAGGGAGCAAGAGGGAGAGGGAGAGGTTGGAGGGTACAGGTGTGTTCGATAAAGGAGGGAGTGAATGAAAATACAGGTTTGAAGCGATTAGAAAAGGTGAGGGTTGGCGTGGGAATTGGCGAGGGAGGAAGAGAAAGGAGGGAGGTACAGTATGTC
Source organism: Eptatretus burgeri (assembly GCF_056783735.1). Taxonomy (NCBI): domain Eukaryota; kingdom Metazoa; phylum Chordata; class Myxini; order Myxiniformes; family Myxinidae; genus Eptatretus; species Eptatretus burgeri. The sequence continues at coordinate 123,095,964 of NC_140963.1, read as the reverse complement.
CGGTGGTTAAAATTCAACTACTTTTACTTATGCCATAAACAGAAGACGTGACTATTGAAATATTTTTCTATATTGTGACAAATGAACAATGATCTCTAAGATGACACAAAGCAAGTCTCAATCAAAAACAACCGGAGTCTCATGTAAGTCAGTTATTTATAAGCAGTTCTTGCTCATCAAGGCTTGTTAAAGAACAACTGTTTTGCAATCGTCCTTGTGTGGAGTGGGCACAAAATAAATTTACCGCTCTCCTTTTGGCTGCATCTGTGAGTTTGTCCGAGGGGTTGTAAAGACGCAGCTTTTGCGATCGCTCTTGTGATGGAGTGCAGCAGGGTCTGTGGAAGAACAGAACACGCAAATCAAAATGACATTCTTCCAACAACAACACCCCTCTTCCAGTCAGTTGCGACAATGCCTGTGCCCCCAAACAGAGCAAAGAACTGCATGCAACGACACGAGTGCAACACTTCAACCAGCATTGAGAAGTTCAGCATGGATGCCACAGATCCCAGGAGCTTTGCCCCCTCTTTCAACTGGTTCACCACAGCCTGTGTTTCTCCAAAGGTGGCTCACAGTTGATTGGAAGGTCAGCAATAGGGATAGTAACATCCAACGCTTGCCATCCTGACATCCAACTCAATAGCAAGTGGGTCAGCCTGGTACAGCTGCTGAAAGTAACCGGTCCAGCAAGCCCTTCACTTCGGACTCCTCCGTCAAGAGCCCACAACTCTCTGTTCTAACTGCAGTACACTCAGGGACAGGCTTGGTGGAACGCAATGCATGGATTCCTTTGGAAACAGGACGAGAATCACTTGACCACAGGTGATGCTCTACCCCCTCATAGATTCCTCGCACATTGGCCTCCTTGTCCACCCTTAGTGCACATACAGTTTTACACCTCAGCTCCCAAAACAGGTCAGTTCTGCCATTCAGCCTGGCCTTGTAGACTGGTCAATAGTATTCAGTATCTCTTGGGAGACAAAGTTCTTCGTCACCTGAAGGTGGCTACCGAGATATCCACCGGCAACATCGAGGATGATAGTTGTGAAGGAACACCACAATGCTTCAAGACCCCCTGAAACACACAGAGCCCTTCAACTTGGACCCCACTCAACCTGTTCGCAAACTCCTCATCTTCTTCTTTCATCGTAGAGCTTGCCATCCAGCATAGGCTGTGATTGTACTATTCTCTTGGATTTTAGCCACAGCTTCAGAATTGCTACAAGCCTGGAATAGGTATTGAGGAAATGAGCACTCTGGTTGACCTTGCAGATCCAGAGCAATCTCCAAAGACCATCAATGAGAACATGATAAATCTCCTTTGCCACACCACCAGCAATGGATTACTAAGTCTCGTGATGTGGCTGTGGGCCCTGAAGCCATGAACCAGCTATCGGAAGTCCATTGCATCTCGTGAAGTCAAGGAACACAATGCTATTCTGGTTCCTGGTTCCAGACCCATGGGAGTAGGGTAAGAATACTGATTCTGGCTCACTTTTCCCCATGTAAATGAATGGGGGATTTTCAGCGATTTATATTTTTTTTCCCTAAAAATAAATCCCCTTTTTATCCCAAGGTATATTTATTTGTCTCCCCTTTTAACTTGGAGGTTGAACCTCATTGAATTGAACACCTGGGGGTTGAACAGCTCACTCATTGAACCTATAAAGATTTGTTCATTCTCAAATTCCTTCAATAGTTTAATTTTCTTTGCACAATAATCCCCATCTAAAATATTGACAAACAAAACATTTGAATCTTTATATTTTTTAAGATACCCCATTTGTGTCATTACGAAATGATAAACTTCTCTTAATGCTCTCATCTGACCACCTCCTGAGCCACAGGTTATTTTTTGTTAAGCCCCGCCCACTTTTGTTAAGCCCCGCCCACTTTTCATAAGGTAATTTTTCTAAGCCACGCCCACTTTTCCTAAGCTCCGCCCACTTTTGCTAAGCTCCGCCCACTTTTCATAAGGTATTTTTTTCTAAGCCACGCCCACTTTCCTAAGCTCCGCCCACTTTTGCTAAGCTCCGCCCACTTTTCATAAGGTATTTTTTCTAAGCCACGCCCACTTTTCCTAAGCCCCGCCCACTTTTGCTAAGCTCCGCCCAATTTTCATAAGGTATTTTTTCTAAGCCACGCCCACTTTTCCTAAGCTCCGCCTACTTTTGCTAAGCCCCACCCACTCTTACATCATTTCCAGTTCATCTCTGACTCACAAAGAAATCACTAGAAAATTACAGGATGTTATGGTTTTGAAAAATTTCCCAATGAAGGCTTGCCTAGGCTTGCCCAGGGAATTTCCAAAGGAAACCACACCCACCAGTCTTTCTCTATAAAAGCTTCAAACCCAGGCTCCATTTTAAACATTTGTTCTTGCTGGCAATGGTGTTCTGTGTGCTTGTCTCGAACTGTCTGTCTTCTATGGAACTAAACCTTCAAGTTGATGAACTGGATTCAAACCTCTTATCTATTGAGGTAAGATTTTTTATTTTCCTATTTTCAAACTTTGATTGAAGCATACTCATTTAATAATTAAATAACTTAATTAATACATTATTATTTTCTCTCACAGGAAATTGTGTCTGAAATACGAAATGAAAATACTGCTTTTGCTACAACTTTGGGGGAAATTGTTGGCTTGGTTGAAGACCTTGAGTGGGATGACTTTGGTGTTTCTTGGAACTCTCTGTCTTCTATGAAACTAAACCTTCAAGTTGATGAACTGGATTCAAACCTCTTATCTATTGAGGTAAGATTTTTTATTTTCCTATTTTCAAACTTTGATTGAAGCATACTCATTTAATAATTAAATAACTTAATTAATACATTATTATTTTCTCTCACAGGAAATTGTGTCTGAAATACGAAATGAAAATACTGCTTTTGCTACAACTTGGGGCGAAATTGTTGGCTTGGTTGAAGACCTTATGAGCGACCAAGACCCACAGAACGAGTTCGTCCTTGATGACCCAACCAAAGAGTTATACCTTGGAGACCAGCAAAATCCTGAAAAAGAGTTTTACAGCAATAGTACTCATTGTGAGTTATCAAGACAATACCCACTGAACAAGTTATACCTTGATGAGCCAGAATACAAGTTTTACCTTGGAGACTCACAAATTTTGAAAAAATCAGTAAATGAGTTCTGCCTTGATGGTTTAAATAACTACCTTGGAGACTCAGGAAAAGGGTTTTGCCAAGATGGTTCTAAATATGGGACCTACCTTGGAGACTCACAAATTTTGAAAAATCAGTAAATGAGTTCTGCCTTGATGGTTTAAATAACTACCTTGGAGACTCAGGAAAAGGGTTCTGCCAAGATGGTTCTAAATATGGGGCCTACCTTTGGAGACTCACAAATTTTGAAAAAATCAGTAAATGAGTTCTGCCTTGATGGTTTAAATAACTACCTTGGAGACTCAGGAAAAGGGTTCTGCCAAGATGGTTCTAAATATGGGGCCTACCTTGGAGACTCACAAATTTTGAAAAAATCAGTAAATGAGTTATCCTTAAGAGACTTTGTAAGTTGGTTTTACTTTGAATACTTGAAATGTGGGTTCTGGATTGATAACTCACAATGTGATACATATCTTGGAAACTCAACGGGAATGTGGTTATACCTTGAAGACTTGGAAAGTTGGGTTTATGTTGGACACTTGAAACTTTTTGGGGGCTTTTATTTATTTATTTATTTATTTATTATTATTATTATTTTATTTATTTATATTTTGGAGACTTTTGGAGTTGCTATCACTCTTTGGGATCTAAACCTATCGATGTAGTTCTTTGTCGGATGGTGCTTGATGGGAGCAAGATCAAGAAAGTTCTGGGAAGAAAGTGCAGGCTTACTCCCCCTTTCTACGTCATCAAACCTGAAAGCCTTAAAAGACAGAATTGGAAGAAGAAAAAAAAACGTAAAAATATATATATATAGGTGGAAATCTCATTTTGAAAAAGACATTGTGTTGGGCGAGGATTGAGTTGGGGTTGAGATTTTGAATGTGAGGGTTGGGGTTGAGATTTTGAATGTGAGGGTTGGGACACACACACACATACACATCAACAAACAAAAGTTAAGCCTTGACTATTCAGTTGAGGATTCTGTGTTTGGGGTTCACAGATCTAAGAACGTCCCCCCTTGACACACATTATATACTGTTATACACCTCGGACTTGGCCCTCGAGTGTCCACAACGGTGTATAGTAGGAGGGAGTGAAGCGCCAACCTATTGCTCCCATTACACACACACACAAACAAAAGTTAAACCTTGACTATTCAGTTGAGGATTCTGTGTTTGGGGTTCACAGATCTAAGAACGTCCCCCTTGACACACATTATATACTGTTATACACCTCGGACTTGGCCCTCGAGTGTCCACAAAGGTGTATTATCTGCTTAGTTTTGTCTTTTGTAATTCCTGTGAATAAAATGAACCTAAAATCTCTTCCCCTTCCAAATCATATATTTTATAAGTCCAAGGAACTGTATCTATTACATCAACAATTTTAAAAAGTTCTTTCGTCCATCGTTCAGTAAAACCCTTTTCAAAATGAGATTTCCACCTATATATTCTTACGATATCACCAACTTTGAACTTAGGTTTTCTGACATTAATCTCTTTTTCATATTTTAATTTTGTAAATGTTTCTGATGGCTTCATATTCGTTGACGTGTGAATCGTGTCATTATACTTATCCACAATATCCTGAATAAAAGATGACCATTGTTGTGAACCGAGTTGTGTGAATTTTTTATATAGTCTCTCTTTTAAGGTACGATTAAAACGTTCAACAACAACTGCCTTCCCTTCATTAAAGGTACTGTATAATGTAATACTGTTATTTTTTAGAAAATTCATAAATGTCTTGTTATAAAACTCTCTACCCTCATCAGTCCACAATTTCTTAGGTTTTCTCTTACTTTTATTAAATATCTGTTGAAAAGCTAACATAAGAGTATTACCTGTTTTGTTTTTTAAAGGGACAACCCACGCATATCTACTCCTCAAATCAATAACGGTTAAAGCATACTTGTACCCCTTATCATTATTGAGTTCAATCAAATCAGCAGACCAGATATAATCAACTTCCTTGGAATAAACTTTCCTTCTCTGAAACTTTGTGAATATTGGTTTATGTAATTCATCAGCTAATTGCTCTTCAGTCTTAATGGCATCATTAGAGCCTATAAGTTTTTTGAATTTCCAAGTCCAAGTTTCAATTTAGCACTAATCATCTTCTTCACGATGAACCTATCAACTTTTTCTCTCAAGGTTGGATTTTGTATCAGAGACAAATTATATAACATTTCTCTATCGGCTTCATGCTTTTCTTCCAACGTTGTGGTATTCCAATAATCAATATCGTGTCTCATGCACACTTCATCAACTCTATTGATTGGTTTACTCCAGGATTTAGGATTGTCTGCCTCATCTAATCTTTTATCCAAGTTTGTGCCTGGACCACAGAAAGAATACCCTGGAAGATGTAATTCCCCTGGTATTCCAGTAGTTGTAAATTTACTTCCTGATAAAAACTTTTGTATATCTCCTCCGAGTTTGTGTTTGGAGATAAATTGATTTTTTTTTGAACCACACACCGAACATATACCTTTTTGTATAACCCTGTTATTTTTACTTTTAATATATGAAATATTTTTAGTATTAGTTTTCTTTTTACATTTGAGACAATAACTCATTTATTTATGAGAAAAATTTCTGCAGAGTGCAAAAACCTTTTTAGTTTCCAACATGCACATTTGAATCTTAATTTTTAAAACATAAAGAATCCTTAGAAATGCCTTCACTCTCTCCTCCATTTATTTAAGAAAAAACTTGAATTAAAATACATGTCTTCTCGATGTCGATAGTCTTGTCGAAAGTATTGCAAATAGACTTTTTAATTCTTTGTATTCCTCCCTGGTGAGATAAGTTAATTTCTTTAATACCTCTATTCTTTTTTGAATCTCACTGGTTTCCATATTTTGATATTTATTCATTCTCTCTCTTTCCTCCCTCTCTCTCTTCTCTCTTTCCTCCTTCTCTCTCTCTCCTCCTCCTTTTCCTCCTCTTCCCTCTCTTCTTCAACTCCTTCCTCATCCCTTACTATACTTGAATCGTTTACACCCCATAGAATATTATACATATATTCATCAGGATTTCTTGTTATTCCTGTATCCAAAATAATTTTTTTACAACAGGATACCAATAAAATTTCTTTTGAATTTCTAAAAGAGCCTTACCTTTTCTTAACCTTATAATTTTTTCATTATTTAACATTCTAATTAAATCTAAAGTTGTTGGTTTATCAACATCAGCATAATGCCAATCTTTTATTGAAAATACCTCATTCTTATGTTGTAGAACATATTTATTAAAATACCGAATACCCTTTTCTTGAAGGTATGCTTGAACACAGAAATGATAATTTTCTTGAAGCCTTCTTGCTGTCATTTATGTATTAGAAATATATGTTAGAATAATATTATGGCACGAAACACCTCCCCATCTTCCCATAGTTAAATCATTTTGTATTTCCTTACTTATTATATATAATCCTGTTTTTTCTGTTTTCATGAGATAAACAAGGGCAAAACCATTATTATATTTACCCTTATTAAATTCTTTTATTTGTTGTTTACTAATCGTGGCTCCACAAAACTCATTCTCGATACCAAGTGGATAATATTCTTCCTTACGAGACTGATTTAATTGTTCCAGGTCTTCGAGGTTAATTTTAAATGACCAATTATACCCTAAATCATTCATATCATACCCCCATTGTTCTATTCTCATACAACGATACGCCCTTCTTTATAAAAATTTATTTTAATTCGAACTGTGAATTCTGTATGACCTGGAGATAATATCAACACTTCTGTATCTTTAGAATACACAGCCGTTTTATTTAAGTATATATATTGTGATAAATCGCTTAATCTCACCAAGTCATTCGCGTCAGTCGGGCTTGGATAATTTTTTAATTTATAAGCATTTTTCATGTTAATATTTTTGTTTATATTATATTTATATCGTTCAGCCTGTGCCTTTGTGTAATAATTTGATAAATCAATATCCAGTTCTTGAGATACACCAAAGATAGAACCATCTTTACCAACATAAGTCATTTATATTAGATTAAAAATAATATCATAAAATTTTTTATTTTTGTTGAGTTGAAATAACACATATAGACATAATTGACCACAACACTTGGAATTTAATTCTTGGACTTGAAATGTTTGATAAACACCATTCTGTAAGAATTTTATGACTTCAACAGGTGGTGGAAGACCAAAACTATCAAAATAATATTTGTCTTGACTATTAAAAATACAAACCCAATGAGAACCGTTCCCATCATTATCTTCTAAGTTCATAATAATATTCTTTGTATGTTTCGACACATTTGTTAATTCATCTCTCATACAAATAACCACATTATGAATTTTTAATTTCTTACAATATTTGACAAGTTGTAAATTTGATGTTGTATTCTTTCCAAATTCTTTCAACCACTCATCAATGCTCATTTATTTATTAGAAAGATATAATCCATTACCTCTTTTCGTTAATTTTACACCTGCTTGTGCTATAGAAGAAAGCATATCTCCAACTAACAATCTCGCTTTATCAGGCAGACCTTCAAGTTTTTCAGCAAAATCTACAATTACACCACTTCCACTAATTTGTTTCTCCAACTCTTTGTTATGTCTTTCCAATTCTTTTTGAGCCTGGAGTTGAGCCTTCCTTTCGTTGGCAGTTTTGACCGCTGTTGAAATACCACCCGTCAATGCTCCAACCGCACTTAAACCAGCAAATAAAGGAATTAGAAATGGGAGAAATCCTCCACTCGTCTCTCTTATTGAATATTTTTTCAACATTGGTTTTGTCATTTTAATTTTAAGTGAGCCAGTGTCATTCAAGATTTTAACCTGTTCTCTTGTGAGCAAAACATCAATTCTTACTGCTCCTTTTCTCTGAATTGTATTAACGTTAATCGTACAAGGTTTTTGATTTTGAACACAAGATGATAGTTTATGAAGATTGATTTGATTAACATATACCCCAGTTGGTACTTTGCCACTCATTTATTTAACAAAAAAATTATGTGAGACTAATCATCACACCATTATCTGTATTAATCTGCAATTCTGTTTCTTCCAAAAGCAAACAATATGTATCAACTTCTTCACTCTCTCCTCTTTCAATGTATAGGGAAGTATCCACTCGATTAGACTTTATAGTTTCTTTTTGAGCGCTCAGGTCAAACGTATAGATTGTATACAAACTTTTAAATGCTGTCATATCCAAAATAGGTTCTTTATTTCCATTACTTTCACACACCTTTTGGTAAGACTTGTATGCTTCAGCAAAATCATTTTTTTCCCAATTAATTTCCAATCTATCTCGTGGATAAAATGTTCCATCTAGAGAAACGCGAAGTTGTTTCACCTTAGCATTATCACTCAATGCATTATTCTTATCAGTCGCAGTATCACCATCTGGCTTTTTAAAAATCATCCACAGATATGTGGCTTTCCTTCCAGAACACCCAAATTCCACGTGTAAGTAGTTTGATTGAGTTTAACGTGTTGACATCTTCTTTTGAGGTATGATACACTGAGTGGTCTCTTTGAGTTAAGTCTTCGATTCAACATCTCTTCTGTTTTAAGATTAGGAGTATATTCACTGATATACCAACTCATCTCCTCAATTACAAATTTATTCTGATCACCAAAAGCATTACCAACACCAAAAAGCAATCTATTTTCATTATCATTCCTTTGTAGTTGAAATCTAATTTTAAGACCATACAGAACTTTATCATAATCACAAAATCCAAATATACCTTTAAGAGGAACTGCCACAGTAAAACTATTTTCTGCTTTTGTATCATCATTATACATTCCTTTCCTTTGAGTATACCCAGGGTCTGTGTTTGTTTCCGTTGACATATCAGGAATAAAACCTTCGACAGACCCCTTTCCCATTCTATCACTGAATGTATAGAGTGTAAATTTCATCATTTCAGATACAGCAGAGACATAATCAACCGCTTCAACTTCTTGTGTTCCAATATACAATCGCACACTATCAAACATTTTCCAGAAGAAATCATTTACAAGTGTAGCGTTTGTGTTATTCCCAGCCTTAGTGAATTGAAATTTACACAACAAGAAACTTTCGGAGAGATTCAAATAGGTTTGTTGATTATTTATTTCAAAACTTTTTGTACCATTTGTATTCCAGTCTGTTCCAGTTATTGCATTTACCTTGAAGTAATCTTCTTTTTTAGTGGAGTTTGAGATAATAATAGTATCATCCAAATCATAGATACTATCAATTGCTTCCATACTTGTATTTATTTAGGAAAAAAGATGTTAAAACTTTTGAAACCCTGATCCAAGTATTTGAATTATTTTCTGTCGTTCTTGGGGGACAACTGAGTTTTACCTTTCTTAATTTCTTTTTATTGCTTGTAATTTATGAGATTCTTTCTGAGCATCTTTTATACTCTTTACAGCACCTGCTACATTTCCCACAGCAGAAGCAGTTGAACCAATTAGGTCTTTATGTTTAAGAATAGTTGAACCAATACCCATGAGAGTATCAATTATCCCATCTCCTCTAAATTGATGTCCGACACCCCTTTGTCTCTTAGGTTTATAGTATCCTCTACCAAGATACATACCTTCACCCTTGTAGTACGGGGAAAGGAACATCCCATCCCCTGTAATTATTTTATATTTTCCCAACTCGTGCTTCCTCACAATAACCATCGTATTTATTTATTGAAAAACTTCACGTAGGTGAATTCTGATGGATATAACTTCTCCATTAAAAGAGATCACACGATTATCTTGGTCGGTTATCCTAAAATTTACTCTGTGTATGGTTTTTCCTGACACAGGTAGATAAACCAAATTTTTAGGCTCCATATTGAATTTATAACCAATTGGGGTTGAGTATGCGCTGAATGAAAATATTGTATTTGTTTTTAATCCATCATTATAAGCACCATCAATCAAATCACAGTGAATTAACACCGAATTTATTCCTGAGGATATTTGAATGACATTATCACTGTAAAACGTCCCATTAGTTTCAATCTTTTTGAGGAGAAACCTAATAACTCTCTAAATGAATTATCAATTGTGAAATCAACCTTGTAGTTATTTTTAACTTTAATCGTTGATTTTGAAGTATGTTTTTGAATGTTTATAACAATATTTTTTGGTTCATCACCCTGTTCTTTCATAAGACGAGCAATTTCGGAAGATATTTGAGAAATCTCGTATGCTCCGGGTGAGACTGTTATCGTTTTGTATCCACTTCCCGGATTATAACTAAACTTGTCATTTTTCTCGGTTATATTAAATAAGGTATTATAAGTCTCCATGGACAATAAAGATGCCTCATATTCTTTTGTTGTGTCAAGTTGTAGTGGGTATGGGAATGAAGATGTGTGGTCGCTTGTTGTGAAATTAAAACTCAGGATTGTGCTTCTCATCTTATTTAATATGAGATAAAATGTCTTTATATTGAGATTTATTAATTATTTTCATGTTCATCAACTGGTCTAAAATGGCTGATGCTTCATTAAAACAATTGTTATTTCCAGCCTTCTTACTGCCGAACAACAATAACAGTCTATTAACTAATTGCGATGGGTCATTTGGAAGAAAACTAATACCTGAACCAAGGATACTTAAAGCCTGAATAATGTGTTTCTCCTTCTCATTCTTCCTACTTTTACCAGAAAGAATAACCTTATAATTTAGAGTGTTCAGCAAATCAATATATACTCTATCATCATTATTTTCCATATCCAATGGTTTATCAATATACTTTGATTCATCCCTCACAGTTGAACCTTGTCTTCCATCTTTTGTGAGAAGAAACATTAATCTCGGAGTTAGTTTAACAGGGGTTGAGCAGAACTTAAGAACCTTAATTCATCATTAAATATCAATACCTTTTCTTGAACAAGATGAAATATTGCTGGTTGTTCTGTTGGAATGAGTCCTGCTTTGGTTTTTGAATCCGCTGAATATTCATTGTTTTGAACAGCATTCACAATATAATCAGGGGGTTGATTAATCTCTTCCAGTTGTTGAAATAAACCTTCATCATGTTCTAATTCTCCAATATGCTCTAATTCTTCCTCCGTCATTTGACTGAAATCTTTTAACATTTGAAGCTTTCTAGGAGTATATTCTACTGTGGGAACTGTGGAAACATCTTTCATTTTTTCTTGGGAAGTTTTTAAAAGTGGTTTAAAAAATTTCTCTTGTTTTTTTTCAAATGCTTCTTCGCCCGTTAGTTTCTGTCTGCGTTTCTTCTTTATGTCTTCCTGTTGTTTTACAACTTTTGAAACCAACTCTTGATGTTCCTTAAATCTTCTTGCTCTTTCTTTTGTATCCATTTATTTATTGTAAAATATCATTTAATGAATTGTAAAGATCAACAGGGAAATTTTCCTTTTCTTCATCATTCAAGTAGATGTGTTCAAATAAATCCTTTTCTTTAAATATTTCATCAAATTCTTTATTAACATTAATGCGAGTTGTAATTTCTTCTTCACTAATCCTTGCATCTCTGCTTTTCATACGTTTGTGTTGAGTTTCTTCATCAACATCAAAACCGAATGATAAAATCTTCACTCCGCTCAGATATTTAATAATTTGTCTCGTTCCTTCTGGATTAGTTTCTAATATCCCAACACCACCAGATTTTAGTTTCTTTAACTCACTCTTACAATGTGAATATTTTGTTGTACCAAGAGAAACCTCCTCAAATATTTGTCCTTCATTCCTCAATCGCATATGTTCCTCCACTGAAATATAGTGATAATCTTCACCTTTTACTTCTCCAGGTCTTATTGCTCTAGTTGTTGTTGATACAATGCGTATCACGGGGTGTTTTTTAAGTAAATTTACAATATTCTCATTTGTACTACACAAGAACCTTGATTTATGAAAGTTTTTTCCAGAAGCAGATTTACCCACAAGATTTATAATAATAGTTGTCATTTATATATGTAATTGTTTATAAAACAAAAAATATATCCCTTAATATCTCATCTTGTTTCACAACAATATATTTATATTTTTCAGTCGTGTGCTTCATATAATCCTCAAATTTCTTTTTACTACATAATGTAGAACAATTATCTCTCCAAAAATTATTGATATCTATTGAATTTAACTTGAATAAAATAAAAGTATTAGCATTGTTTCTGATGGAACGACGAGGAAGTTGAAAGTACGATTGACTAAGATAAATACAATTACAAGAAGAATGTCTCCCTCTTGTGTAGTAGCTGTCCATTACCGTTTGGTTTCTCTCATTAACACAATCATCAAAGATAACGAGGTTCTTTTTTGATTTATCCAAATCTTGGGGAGACGGTATATCATCCGTATTATCACTAAGAATACAAGTTATAAGATTTGATTTCTTTTACATCTCTGTGTATCACAAAATAGTTGAATTATATCTTCAATGTTATAATCATTTAGGTTTTTTTGACGTTTAAATAAACCTATTATATCTTCTTTTTGAAGACCAGCATTAAAACCTTGTGAGAGTAGTTGATACTCTGGTTGAAAACTCGACTTTGTGAAAATTATTAAATTATCATAATCTAAAAAGTTGGGAGTGAGGAGCATTTTTAAAAGTAAGCAGGTTTTTCCACATCCACTTGAACCAACTATGAGACATCTTAATGAATTTGGGAGATTTTTATGGTTGTTAAATTTTATCTTATTTTCCCAAATAGGTAAAAAATCATTCATTTATATATTTGAAAAACAGGTTATTTAATTTATTATTGGCTTTTTTAGAAACTCTATATTTTATCCTAAGTTCAGGTTTAATTTCAAGATAATCCATTATTTTATTTATACAATATCTTGTGTTGATATTTCCCTGAAAATTACATCCATGAATAATATACAACAACAATCCTTTGAACATTTCTCTTATACGTTCAGTTTCTTCCCTTGTAAGGAAAGGTGTGTTATCATCCTCATACTTTACATTCATTTCTCTAATCAATCTTGTAAAGTAATTCATTTTTGGTGTAAATCTAAAAGAATTATTTTCCTTTTTATATTTTTTATTATCATTAATTAGAAGATAATCACAGAATATACATTGTTTATAGGCTTTTGACTCTGTGTTTAATCCCTGTCTTTCACACGCAGGACAATTCTCAAATTTGTCATATGGAGAATCAGGAAAGTCTAGCATATTTATAAAGTAAAACTTTACTTAAACTGAAATTCATCTATACTTTCAGTTGTATATTACCATCGATATCGATATACTTTTTTTCATTATCAGATTCAACGACAACATTTTTTATATTAAAGGTAATTTTAAAATTATCGTTAACTACTATTGAACGAAAATGTCATTTCACCTGATATATTAACATCCTTTATTTCATCAAGATTTACATCTTTAGGGTTGTTGAAAAAAATACAAATTTCTCCTTGCATATTACAGATGGTCTTATCTTTTCTTTCTAAAGCTTCATCCATAAGGTTTTTGTTCTTTGATACTTTTCTTGTTTCATTGCTTTTTCTAGTTTTGAATATATTACTAGAAGGAGAGGAGAAACTTTTGTTAGAGATACTTTAATTGATGTTCTACCAGGTATACTAAAAGCCCTTCCACTGAAGGAAATTGAAGAACTCATATTATTTACCATAATAGTTTTTATCCAATAGTTGTTATATTTATCTTTGTTCAATTTTACATCCTTGACATATTTCTCAGTATCTTTAACAGATGAAGAGATTGATTGAAACTTGTCTTTTGTGTCTTGAAACATTGTATTTATTAAGTGAAAAAGTTGGAGGATAAAATGTTTTTAAGCACAGATTCACCTATAAATTAAACGAAATTTTCATCAAGAAAATTTTAGTTTAAGCAAAGTTTTATTCTATAAATATGGTGAATACAACGTACTGCGATGTTTGTAATCACGAATATAAACATTATAGAAAACACCTCCGAACCAACAAACACACATTTAATCTATTTCATCAAATATCTCCTCTTGAGTTGGAAAGAAAACATTGTGATATCTGTTCAAAGGATGTTTTGAAGAGTAGTTATAATCAACATCTTCAATCACAAAAACACAAGAAAAATGAGTTTAAAGTAAAGGGAGACTATTATATTAAAAACACTGATGAGGCATTTAAAGGGCATATAAAAATAAGGATTTTTCAATTTGGAGAACCCAGTCCATCATCAATAGCTGAATCAATTGAAATAGTGAAACCCGATGTTGAAAAATTTATTAAAAAGACATTAAAAGAAATAAAAACTTTAAAGTTTTATATGGGAGTGAAAATGAATATGAAAAGACAAGATGAAGAACAAACTCCTTATATGAGAACAGATCTTCATTTTATAACATCATTTCAAGATTTTTTGAATAGTGGGGTTTATGAAGAACTATCAAGACAAGAGGAGGATGTTGATAATACAGTGGTAGGAAGTGGATTCAATATTAAAAAAATCATCTTTTTAGATATACACATTCTAAAATCAAACCCTCTTAAAGCTTCTTCTTATATTGAATTACCAAAAGAAATAAAACTAAAGAAGGCAGTTGTTAATATTAAGAACAATGATAATAAATGTTTTCTCTGGTCTGTTCTTGCTCACTTACATCCACCAAAATGTAATTCAGAAAGAGTAAAACAATATATGAAATATGAGAATACCTTGGACATTAAAGATTTTAAATTCCCAATGCCATTAACAGATATTCCTAAATTTGAGAAAAAGAATAATCTTTCTATTAATGTATATGGATTAACGGATACAAACAAAATTCAAATATTAAAAATTTCAAACAACTATAAAAATGAAGAAACACACATTGACCTTTTATATTTTAGTGTTGGAAAGAATTCACATTACACATACATCAATAATTTATCAAGATTAATCTCTTCTCAGGTATTCAGAACAGCAAACAAAATATATCCTTGTAAGCGATGTCTTAATTCATTTCATACAAAAGAACGATTAGAACAACATTCAAAATATTGTAGTAATCATAAATCAGCTGTAATTACAATGCCTAAACCTGGTGAAAAGATTTATTTTGAAGATTATAATAAATCTATCATGCACCCATTTGTGATATACGCTGATTTTGAATGTATCCTTAAAAAGATAAATACTGCTTCTCCTAATCCAAAAGAACCATATACAAATAAATATCAAAAACATATTCCTTGTGGTTTTTGTTATTATATCAAATCATCTGTTGGAGAAAAGTATAACAAACTTGAACATTATCGTGGAAAAAATGCTTCACAAGAGTTTGTAAAACGATTAGAAAAGGATTGTATAAGACTCACTAAATTAATGAAAGAAACAAATGAACCGATGAAATTAACCAAAGAAGAAAAATTAGAATTTAGAATGAACAATATCTGTCATATTTGTGAGGGGAAAATTAAGGAGTCTAAAGTTAGAGACCATTGTCATCTTACTGGTAAATATAGAGGTCCCGCTCATTCCTGTTGTAATCTTAATTATAAATTACCTTCTTTTATTCCAGTCTTTCTTCACAACAGCGCCAACTATGATACACATCTATTTATAAATGAACTTTCAAAAACACCAGGGAATATTTCTGCTATAACAAACACAAGTCAAAAGTATATTTCATTTTCAAAAATGATATTCACAAAACCTTTAACTCGTATTAGGTTTTTAGATTCTTACAAGTTTATGGGAACACCACTAGCCTACCTCGCATCAAATCTAAGCTCCACAGACTCTTTTCCAAATCTTAATTCATTCTTTCCAAAAAGAGGAAATTCTCACTAAAGAGGAAATTCAGATTAAAGATGAAATTCTGATTAAAGAAGGAATTCTTACGAGAGAGGAAATTCAAACAAGGAATGAAATTCAAAGTAAAGAGAAAATTCTTACAAGTAAGGGAATTTATCCTTATGATTATATGGATTCATTTATGAGATTTAAAGAAACACAACTTCCTTCAAAAGAAAGTTTCTATAATAACCTTTATGAAGAAGAGATAAGTGATAAGGAATATAAACACGCACAAGAAATATGGAAAATATTTAAGATAAAGAACCTTGGAGAATATCACGATTTATATCTAAAAACAGATGTTTTATTGTTAGCTGATGTGTTTGAAGCTTTTAGATCACTCTGTCATAATAAAATTGTTATGGATTAGATCCTGCCCACTATTTCACAGCTCCTGGTTTAGCTTGGAGTGCAATGTTGAAAATGACAAAACAAGATATAGATTTAATCAGTGATGTGGATATGCTTTTGATGATTGAGAAGTCCAAGAGAGGTGGAATATCACAAGTATGTTCAAAAAGATATGCTAAAGCAAATAATAAATATCTCCCAAATTATGATAGTGAAAAAGATAGTAATTATTTGATGTATTTTGATGCTAATAATTTGTATGGATGGGCAATGTCTCAATCTCTACCTTATGGTAAATTAGAGTGGGTGGAAGAAAAGAATTATGAAAAGGCTTTGATGAATATTGTTATTTCTTCTCAAGAGGAATTGAATGACGAAGAAGAAGGTTATTATTTTGAAGTTGATTTGAGGTACCCGAGTGATCTTCATAATAAGCATAAAGATCTTCCTTTTGCATGTGAGAAAGAAACTCCAAAGAAAGAATGGTTAAGTGATTATCATAAAAGTTTTAATATTAAAGGTAAATCAACAGAAAAGTTATTAACAACATTCTATGATAAAGAGGGATATGTTTTGCATCAGAGAAGCTTAAAACAGTTTTTGAGAGAAGGATTGAGAGTAGCTAAAATTCATAGAGTTTTAAAATTTAAACAAAGTCCTTGGGTGAAAAAGTATATTCAATTCAATACAGATATGAGAGCAAATACAAAAGTAAAATTTGAAGGGGACTTTTATAAATTAATGAATAATGCTGTATTTGGAAAGACTATGGAAAATGTTAGAAACAGGCAAAACATTAGATTCGCAACATCTTGGAAAGAAGCTTCGAGATTGATAAATAAACCAAGTTTTGAGAGAGAAGAGGTTTTTTCAGAGAACTTTTCTGCAATTCATATGAAAAAGGAAAGTATTGTAATGGATAAACCAATTTATATTGGAACAGCAGTTCTTGATTTATCAAAGATATTGATGTATGATTATTTGTATAATGACTTAAAGAAAGAGTATGGTGAAAATGTTTCATTGTTGTATATGGATACTGATAGTTTTATCCTAGATATAAAAACTGATGATGTTTATGAAGATATGAAGAAAAATATTGGAGTATATGATACAAGTAATTTCAGCAAGAAGAGTGAGTTATTTTCCAAAAAGAATGAAAAGGTTATTGGTAAGTTTAAGGATGAGTTGGGTGGAAAAGTAATGAGTGAGTTTATTGGATTGAGAGCAAAGGCATATGCTTATAAGTATGGTGAACAGATTGATAAGAGGTTAAAGGGAATAAAGAAATATGTAATAAAGAAATCAATAACTTTTAGAAATTATTATAATTGTTTGATGAATAAGAAAGAAGAATATAGGAAAATGAATACAATAAGAAGTTATAAACATAACATATATAGTGAAGAAGTAAATAAAAAGGCATTAGGAGCCTTTGATGATAAGAGATTTATTTTAGATAATGGAATAGATTGTGTTCCATATGGATATTGTATGATAGAGTGTATAAAATAGATTATGTTTTAACGATGGGAAGATGGGTTAGGGTTTTTAAGGGCTACCGCCTGGTTTTTTCACAATATATAAATGGTTAAACCAAGTATTAATCAAACTAAAGAGTGGAGAAAATCTCAGTCTTGGTATATAAATGGAAAACATAATGAATGTGAAAAATATCAAATAAGTCTTATTGAAAAAATAACTAAAACAAAGGTAAATAAAACAAATAAGCGAATTAATTTAAAAACTAGTAAGTTAGAGGATGTAAAGAAAAAATGAATATCCTTGAATGGACTGAAAACTTTGATGGTTATCAATTGAACAATGAAAAAACAATTTACTATAATCTCAAAATGATATGTGGCTCAGGAGGTGGTCAAACAAGAGCATTAAGAGAAGTTTATCATTTCGTAATGGCACAAATGGGGTATCTTAAAAAATATAAAGATTCAAATGTTTTGTTTGTCAATATTTTAGATGGGGATTATTGTGCAAAGAAAATTAAACTATTGAAGGAATTTGAGAATGAACAAATCTTTATAGGTTCAATGAGTGAGCTGTTCAACCCCCAGGTGTTCAATTCAATGAGGTTCAACCTCCAAGTTAAAAGGGGAGACAAATAAATATACCTTGGGATAAAAAGGGGATTTATTTTTAGGGAAAAAAAATATAAATCGCTGAAAATCCCCCATTCATTTACATGGGGAAAAGTGAGCCAGAATCAGTATTCTTACCCTACTCATGGGAACCAACACATGTCTCATAACCATCCTCATATCAGTGCCAGTCGATGCAATAAAATGCCCCAAGACCAAAAGAGTATCTCACATTGGGCACTGATCAACCTCAAACTCGAGTGTGGCATTGAATGTGTCCTTCTCAGTCAGATCACTTGCCTCAGAGCATAAAATGAAAACCAGGAAAATGACACCTGAAGAGTGACGAATCTTTGGTCTCACAATACGCTCGTTGACCCGGTGTTACCTCAACTACCATCGCAGTCAGCTTGTTGGATACAACTGCAGGAACCTGGGAATGCTAACCATCAGAGTAACCCGACTAATAGTAGGTGTAGCCACCTACCATGATCTCACCACTATCCAGTCTCCAAACGTCAGAAAGTGCTGCACAACTGATGTTCAGATGCTGGAGCTGAGATAACAACAGAGAAAGGTGATCATCCTCTTAGAACGAGGACATTCCAGGCATCTACCCAAGAGGACCACCTCAGATTTAACTGAGGAGACCACCGCCTGGTGGACAACACCTCAGCACCACACTGACAATCACCACCACAACCCGACACAGCAGGGTTAACCCATAGTTTTCTCTCTATAATCAGAGACTGGGGGTCCCAAAGGCTTTGCGCCAGTCCCGTCATCCAGTGAGCTGCAATGCAAAGGGCGGCTGCACATGAGTTACTCCCATAGAGAAGGTTTTTCTGGGTTTGATTCATGTTAGTATATGTTGCGGAATGAAGTATTTTACGGTTGCCAGAATGAAAATCCTGCCATCAACCACTTAGAAACGGCAAACCCAACTGCAGGAGTACGTCCACGGACGCAGTTAGGCATGCCAGATATGGAAGGCCCTTGGGTCACTCGGAGCTCCTCCACCCTTTGAAAGAGATTGCAGCACAATCAGCATTGCAACAGCAGTACATTGGAATATTTGAACCTCTCTTACCGATGGGTGGAATTTCACACATGATCTCTGACTTGTGATCCCTCATTGAAGTTCTGCAAAAAATAAATCACAACTGGTGAATTATCTCTGACCTGTCATGTAGAATGAATAGCTGAAATCAATGCCATAACAAAGCATGTTTTGCTTCTTGATACAATTATTTATGTGACCTATTATGTTTGCTTTTAACAATTTCCACTTTTCACAAACCTGGTACACCTTGAACTGCCTCTGCTCATATTTAAGCATTTCTTGGAGCCAAAATGATGACAGGAAGGTGATGGACTGCTTTGGCCTGATGGGGCTTCAGACGTCATAGATGGGACCTCGGTAACGTCTGTGACAATGGAAGACAAACACGGAGAATTTTCATGTTTGAGAAGCATCAACACAAGTCTTTAAGTGTGTCTGCTCGAGGAATGACCGCTTTTTAAACAATTTGTTGGCGTCACCTGAATGAGTTTTAATGTAACAGGGGAGGTCAGAAAGTTATTGGGACCAGATACTCATAATAATCCAAGAAATGCTAATGTTTCATTATTTTTCAAGTAAAAGTATCAATAAATTGGGAGGAAAATACTCCTATTATATCCAAGCTTGTTGAATGAAAAATAAACGTTGGGGTGTGTTTGAAATTTGTGAGTATTTCTGTCCGATAACTTTTGAACAAGCAACGTCATTGAACAATGTGCAGTAACCTTTAGAATCTCCCAGAGGTGGAAATAATTAATTGCTGGTAAATACAGTTAAACAATCCTGGACTATTAGTCCAATCAGTTTCCATAAGATCCTTCTATGTTTGAATAATAGTAGTAGTAGTAGTAGTAGTAGTCGTAGTAACATTCAGCATCTGTGTAAATGTGTGATATACAGTACTACGTTTATGAATGACATCGCTGGAAAGATTTCCAAGAGGTGTGCACGCTCATCTCCGATCATGGATTTGTATGTCCAAGTCGGTGGATTTTGGTGAAGATCTGAATCCGAATGTGGATGCAGGAATTATTTAATTTTTAAAGTGATTCTTCACCATTGAGAGATGTGGCCAAAAACGATATTATAGCAAGATATTTCAAAAATGTATTGGGCCTAATATGTTCTCGTGGACCAGGCATTGTGTGGCGGAGGTATGTGCTTTACAGAGTGCCCTTCAAGTTACATACTGTATGTAACCTGGAGGTGGCAAGCATTGCGTACTGATTGTGCTGTAGAAAGCATATGTAACAATCCTTTGTTTTACCATCCCCATCTGACATGTCAGATGTTTGTGTGGAGTCCTGGAGTTCTGGAAGGTTGGTGAGAATTCTACTCTTCTCTCTGTGTATGGTGAGCTGCAGCTTCCCAAATGAGCGCTCGATCAGATGTCGCGCATCCATCAGTGACATGTTTTCCGTAACCGTACCATTTATCTGAGTACAAAGGAACAAATGGAGAAAGGAGGAAATGATAAAACTACAAGACAAAAGTTCACATTCAGATCATAACCAATTTCTGTTGTCTTTTGATCAAAGATGGAATTTCCTGAGCGGGAAGTGATAATTGGAAGAACAAAAAAAAGCAATGTATAATAATTGGATACATCATTAGTCGAAAGGTGTTGCTTTGAGCAGAGGTTCATTAGTTCAAATCTCAAACTTATGGAGCACATAGCATTAAGCCAGCTTGCAGGAGAGCCTACAAGTATACACACTTGCCTCTGAGCTGTCTGTTCAGGGTTTGAATCTCGACCAAACTATAACCTATCACCCTCATGGTGTTTCACACGCAGGGCGATGCGTCAATGCACGCGCCGTCAATAGGGCGTTGAACCCAAGGACCCGTCTGCCAGCAAAGGTCGTTGGTGGACGTTAAATATCGCATGGAGTCTTTCGCAAAAAGGAGGTGAGCTACCACCGGCACACTCAAAGGATTCCAGATTATTTCTACCTTCACTCGAATATCCCGAGTTAGTGGCGACGTCTGGGATCGTTTCTCGACTCATCGTGATATGCCCCAGAGCTCCATAATTAATTAACAAAGTGTTTGGAACTGCTCATTAAAAGGTATATGTGCTCAACAACTGGAAGATATTAAGTATGCCTGCGTCATTGGCAAATAACAACATATTATTACAAAGAGTGTGATATTGCAAAAGTTGCTGCAAAGTTCCTTTCGTTTAACTGCTGATTCTTCTGCCATTTTATAAAGTTTTCCAGCTCATGAGACTCTACTCTAGATCTGATATTTACGTCCACCACCGAAGGTGGATGAAGGTTATCTTTTCACCCGTCTGTCTGTCTGTCTGTTTGTTACTTGCGAAAATCGAAGATTTTTCCAAGTATATTGGTTTGGTTGCGTGTGTTATTCTGTTTAAAAAAAAAATGTTTGTCACCTACAGGTCACAATTTTAAACCGATCTTCATGAAACTTCACCACATGGTAGAGTTTTTCTTAAGCAAGAAACCTATTGTTTTTTTAAGGTCAAAAGTTCAACATCGGCCAAAGGTCAACAAATTTGAAAGATTTCTAAAATCCTCAATTTTCATCCAATTGACTTGAAATTTGAACAGGATTTATATTTTAGGTCACTGAATTCAACCACCAATTATTTTTGAGGTCAACATCGGCCAAAGGTCAACAACTCTGGTGAGATTTCTAAAATCCTCAATTTTCATCCGATTGACTTGAAATTTAAAGAGAAGTTATATTTCAGGTCACTGAAGTCAACAAGCCAATTAGTTTTGGGGTCAACCTAGACTAAAAAGTCAACATAGGCCAAAGGTCAACAACTTAGGTGTGATTTCTAAAATAATCAATTTGAATCAGATTGACTTTAAATTTGAAGAGCATTTGCATATGAGGTGACTGAATTCAACCACCAATCATTCAACCACCAATCATCCAACCACCGGATTCAGATGAAATTTGGTGGAGTGCTTGGGTATGTAACATGGCCGAAATGATCAGATTTTGCTGAAGATCTAAATCCGGATCTGAGCCTGAGAATTTTTTAAGTGATTTTTTTCACCACTGAAAGATGGGGCCTAAAACGACATTTTGCAGGATATCTGAAAATGTTATGGACGGATTCAGTTGAAACTTAGTGGATGAGTTGGTAAGGTGACAAGAACAAGCCGATTAAATTATAGTTCAGGTCCAAATCCAGATCTAACCTATCAGTGGGATAAAAAAAATGTAAACTAATCAGCCTGGTGGAGGTATGCGCTCTACCAAGTGGCCGTTCTAGTGATAAATCTGTTTAAATCTCATAAGCTCAGTCACAAGAAGACAGTCACATTGGATTTGAAAAGCTTTCTTTGACGGATAGGTAGTAAGTAGGTCAATTGCCTCACATACCAAGTCAATCATTGATATATGAATGAAACATATTTCCTACATCGTCTTTATATGATAATTTAAACCTCTTAACTGAACAATCTTTATTTTTTATAATGATCAGTTAAGCCAGAGCCTTTCCATCGAGCTTTGTAACCAAGAAAGACTGTGAAAGAAATTAAGAAATTCTATTTATTAATCATCAAACTGCAGGCAAGGGGCAGATTTGCTAATTTCAGGAGACAGCGATGGCAGAGGGAATCAATGATTTATCAAATTTTATAAATAATTTTCGAACATCACGTCACAATAGGGATATGTCATTCATTAGAAAAGATTTAAGATGCACGACATGCGAGCAATCTGTTTAATGCGTGTACAACTAGGATGGGCTATTTTTAATGCAAATATGACGACATAGCAGGATATCTCAAAAATTTGTGGACGGATTATGACAAAACTGGGTAGACGAGTTGGGCCAGTGACAAGAACAAGATGATTAGATTTGGGTTAAGGTCTGGATGTAGATCCGACCTATCAGTTGGATACAAAATGTATAAACTGTTCAGCATGGTGGAGGTAGGCACTCTACCGAGCACCGTTCTTCTTAGTATTATTTATTTTCTTATTTATTTAATTTCTATATTTTATTGACTATAATGTTAATATAGTAAATGTTTCTATTTTTAGCTTTACATTATTTTTATTTGTGTCGCTTTTCAAAGTTGCTTTAGTCTATCCATCAAATATTGTATCACTTCTGGTTTTCAATTCTCTTCTACTTTTTCAATTTTTGCAATTCTCTTCTACTTCAACAATCTTTTTTTTCTTCTTTTTTTTGTAAATATAGAAGTCACACTTTTTTCTTTATTTCAACCTAAGGATGAGAAGTGGAATTCAACTTCTCGCATTTATGAATTTTGATAAATATATATTTGTATTTCACATTGAGATGGAAAAAATTAAAGGAAAACTAATTAATAAATTGTGATGTGTAATGTTATGGATAAAGTGAGTGTGTGATGATTCTAGATACAACACATTGCATGATGGGCCATGTAGCCTCTACCTGTCAAAGCATATTTTGTAGATTTCCGATTCTCAAAGCAAAGATCATATTATGTTGTATGCTCTTGTGTGTCTTGTAGGATTGTGTTTCACACCTTCAGGATGATATCCCCCTCGTGTAGTTTGCCATCTTGAGCAGCCAGCCCATGAGACGAAACATCCTTAATGTAAATCTGACTGCCTAAGCGCAGGCCAAAGCCTTTGTGAGACAGGGAGGGATATATCAAAAATACATCCAATAAGTATGACCAAAATCGTTAAAAAAATTAATCTAGAATGATGATTGTACAAACAACCAGCATAGCAAGTCTGAGTCTGATGATGCCGTACATATAACATTCATGGCAAGCCAATACCTCAAGTTCAGCTTCACATCTGTACCTTTGGGCTGCCTTTTCTGGGTTGATTCACTACCCAATTACAATATGCTCTGGGTTTGATTCCCTCCCCAACTATACTCTATTCTGGGTTTGATTCACTCCCCAACTATATTTACCTTCGCAAACTTTGTTGCGAAGGTTACGTTTTGATCGCTGTGTATTGATTTATTTATTAGTGAATATGTGTGTTTGTTTGTTTGTTTCTTATTCACATAACTCCAAAAGTATTGAACTGAATCGCAGCAAATTTGGTGGGATGATTGGTTATTATCCGAAGACCATTTCATTAGATTTTAGGAGTGATCGGGTCAAAGGTCAAGGTCAAGGTCATGAAAAGGTCAAAATTGTCTTTTTAGCATAGCGCAGTCAATTTGTATCCAATTTGCATGCAACTAATGCCAAAATGTTCAGAATTCAATGCCTCATCTTGTGATATGTGACATGACACAATGACGTAATAACCCTTATTAGCGGTTGGGAGTCAAAGGTCAGGGGGGGTCACGACATTGCAAAATGTGCGTTTTAGTCATAACACGGTCAATTCTTATCCGATTTGCATGAAACCAACACCAAAATGTTGACTGTTCTGTTCCCCACACTCTAATACCAATTACAAAATTAAGAGTACAAAGGTCAAGGTCGAGGTCATGAAAAGGTCAAAATCATCATTTTGCCATAGTGCGGTCGATTTTTATCCAATTTGCATGCAACCAATGCCAAAATGTTGTGAATTCAATGCCCAATCTTGTGATACACGATATGACACAAAGACATCATTACCTTTGTTAGCGGATTGGGTCAAAGGTCAGGGGAGTCAACAACCTTTATTATAACGGGGTCAATTCTTATACAATTTGCATGCAAGTAGATTCAAAATGTTTAGAATTCAATTCCCTATCCTGTGATGTGTAATATTTGATTTCTTATAATGTGATCAGTTGTCATCAGATTGACTTGACACCGACACCCACAAAGGTCAGGGAGTTCATACAGGAATTGTACAATGTAAGTGAATCAGTGTCAAACAGCAGGAAATTTAATGTTTTTAAGCCATCATAACACATATGAGATGGCAGACGTGGTATGGGATTAAATACCCTCACAATCAACGGTTTCTGGGGGGGGGGGGGGCAAAATGTAGCGTTGGCGAAGGTATGCGCTCTACTGAGTGCCTGTTCTAGTCTACCCTGGGTTTGATTCCCTCCCCAACTATACTCTATTCTGGGTTTGATTCCCTCCCCAACTATACTCTATTCTGGGTTTGATTCACTCCCCAACTATATTCTAACATGAGTTTGATTCACTCCCCAACTATATTCTACCCTGGGTTTGATTCCCTCCCCAACTATACTCTATTCTGGGTTTGATTCACTCCCCAACTATATTCTACCCTGGGTTTGATTCACTCCCCAACTATATTCTACCCTGGGTTTGATTCACTCCCCAACTATACTCTATTCTGGGTTTGATTCACTCCCCAACTATATTCTACCCTGGGTTTGATTTGCTCCCCAACTACAGTATACTCTAACCTGGGTTTGATTTCCTACCCAATGATAGTCTATTCTGGGTTTGATTCCCTCCCCAACTTTACTCTATTATGTGTTTGATTCCCGACCCAACTACACTATTCTGGGTTTGATTCCTTACCCAACAATAAACAGTTTCATTGGTGATTTTCAGGAAGGGTGTTCCACCATCAAATGTGCTGTTCCCTCAGAGAGAGATCAAGCTGGGTTTTGGGTATCTCCTCTGCTAGTATTAGGTGGTGCCTATTGGCGATCTCACAGAGTCTTCCTTAAATAGTACATGAGCGAGTTATTGCCGGCAGTCTGAATAAATTCAAAATTCATGACTTAAACGACAGGGCCAAGGTCACATTCCCCAGCAATTATGCAAAGTCAGAGCAATATGCTGCATATGAGGAAAATAAAATAATTTTTCACATTTTTGTCCAGTCTTGATAATAATCTGTACAAAACTGAAAATGTAATTCACCAAACAGGGTGTGTAACATGAAACCCATTAAATTTGTAATCATGGACAATGAATGGATAGAAAGATTCTGTTTAATTACACTGCTCATAATAAAGGTTTGGCTGAGTAATTCGTTTAACTGTGACCATGACCTAGTTGCAGAAGCAACATTCTGGCTTAAAAAAAAACATCATTGCTGAAGTTTTGGAAAATCCACTATTACTGCAAGTCTTTAATGGTCTTTGTAATTCATCTTTCTATTCCATTGTTGATATTTCCATTATATATTTTCCATGATCTTTCCATCTTTCTACCTTGTGCTGTGACATCCTCATTCTTCAGAAATGCAGGCTGCAGCCTCTTCCCTCTCTTCAGATCATCAAAAAAAAATCCCAAGATGGTCAAACACTTGGAGGAATATGTCTTTCACTCCTGACAAATATCACACTCTCACTATCTCTCTCCGAAAGGACCATCTGACAATGCCCCCCCTCCCCCGGCCCCACCCATCTACTTCCTTAACAATCCTTTTGAGGAGGTTCAGTAATTCAAACTCTTGGGTCTCACTATCAGTGATGATCTTTCTTGGGTAAACCACATTTCATAGTTGGGCTCCAAAGCCAGCCGCTGGCTGGGCATCTTTCATCATAAAAGTCCTTATTTGACACTCATAACGCCTATCCACCAACAAGGCCTTCATCCATAGCTTGATGGAGTACTGCTTACTGCTCTGGACTGGCTCCCTGCCTCACAACTTGCTCACTTTGACGCCGTGGAAACAAAGGCCTTTAAGATCATTGGAATCTCCCGTGTTGAAGCCGAGTCAATGGGCTTATCACTTCACCATTGCAGGCAGACAGGTAAGTGGAATCTCTGTCTTCTACCGCCTCCTTACTGGCCTTTCACCCGATGCTCTTTCCATTCTTTTTCTCCCCCATGTGTCTGCAAGGCTCATACGGTCCAGTGTCAACCCTCTCCTGGTAAAACTACCGAATCCAGGATTACTGATCACCTCCACTCATTTGTTCCTCTTTGTCCCACCTGTGGAATAAACTTCCACATCCTCGTCCATCTCAATCTTCTCTCCAGGTCTTTAAGACAGACGTTCACCACCATCTCAGATCATCCGGAATCTAAAACTATGATTTTGTGTTTTTTTTTAACCAACTCCACCCATATCCCTCCTAATTTTCCAGTTTTACGTCCTTTGAGTTTCCTTCTTCATACATGCGTGGTTTGCGTCCTGTTTTTGTCTGTTCCATCCTGATCCGATCAGTGTGCTCGCTCATCCAAAAGCCTCGATTATGTATATTTAAAAAACACTACGTGTGTGTATATATATATATATATATATATATATATATATATATATATATATATATATATATATATATATATATATATATATATATATATATATATATATATATATATATATATATATATATATATATATATATATATATATATATATATACACACACATACATATTGACCCCTCCCATCTGTTCCACATGTTTCTGTCTGTGCTATCGCTGATGATTCGCCAACAAGCAATGAAACCAATCTGGCAGCTGAGGGGGTGTGTGGCATTGGGATTGTCATGTCCACAACACACACACACACGTATGTATATATATATATATATATATATATATATATATATATATATATATATATATATATATATATATATATATATATATATATATATATATATATATATATATATATATATATATATATATGCAATACAGAAATATTCCAAACAGATGGGAGGAGTCGAGAATAATTGTTATATAATAATAATTATATTTATATGTATATGGATGACATCATGATCTGAAGGGAGAGTAGGGAGCAGGCTGAGGCGAGCCTCGAGAGGTGGAGGTACACACTGGAGAGAAGGGGAATGATAGTCAGTAGGAGTAAGACGGAGTACATGTGCGTAAATGAGAGGGAGGGTGGTGGTATGGTGCGGTTGCAAGGAGTTGAGGTGGGGAAGGTGGATTGGTTTAAATACTTGGGATCAACTGTCCAAAGTAACGGAGAGTGTGGGAGAGAAGTGAAAAAGAGAGTGCAAGCAGGATGGTGTGGGTGGAGAAGAGTTGCAGGGGTGATTTGTGACAGAAGGGTAGCTGCAAGAGTGAAGGGGAAAGTATATAAGACGGTAGTGAGACCAGCTATGTTGTATGGTTTGGAGGCGGTGGCACTGACAAAAAGACAGGAAGCGGAGCTGGAGGTGGCAGAGTTAAAGATGCTGCGATTCTCGTTGGGAGTGACGAGGATGGACAGGATAAGGAATGAGTATATTAGAGGGACTGCGCAGGTAGGACGGTTTGGAGACAAAGTGAGAGAGGTGAGATTGAGATGGTTTGGACATGTGCACAGGAGGGAAGCGGAGCATATCGGGAGAATGAGGCTGAAGATGGAGCCGCCAGGCAGAAGGAGAAGAGGAAGGCCAAAGAGGAGGTTCATGGATGCGGTGAGGGCGGACATGCGGGTGGTTGCAGTGTCAATGGAAGATGTGGAGGATAGAGTGAAATGGAGACGGTTGATCTGCTGTGGCAACCCCTAACGGGAGCAGCTGAAAGAAGAAGAAGAATATATATATATATATATATATATATATATATATATATATATATATATATATATATATATATATATATATATGTATAGTCATGGATCTATGTTTCGAGGATTGCCATGAGGGGAAGCATTTGGGTCCCTCTTGAACGCCCGGTCCTGAGTCCGCCGGGCACAGATAACTCCACGCACCAGTAGTTTGCTAAGCAACCACGAACGCCGATTGACATGGCCAATCTGGGCAGGGTTACACTACTTCATGAAATACCTTACCTGTGGAAGGCCGGCTAATTGGAATCAGTGCCCTCAGTGCACACTCGGATTACTGCTGAGCGTTACATTGAGTGTGCGCTGGCTGACAAAGCAAATTATTGGGGTATAATGTCCTGTCTAACCTTACTTGTGCACTGCATCTGACCAATAAAGGAAAAGACAACCAAGATAGATTGGAATTAGCAACAAACAATTATTAATTACAAACACACAAGCAAACGAGAAGGGCACTCGGTAGAACGCATACCTCCGACACGTAATGCCTGATCCATGAGAACATATTGGGCCCAATACATTTTTTAAATATCATACTATACAGTACTATATCGTTTTTGTCCCTTTCTCTCAATGGTCAGGAATCACTTTAAAAATTCTAGTATTCGGATCTGGATCCGGATCTTCACCAAAATCTAATGAGTTCGTCCTTGTCACACACTGAACCTGTCCACAAGATTTCATCCGAATCCGTCCGCAACTATTTGAGATATCCTGCACACAAACAGCAGACAAACACAGAAAGGGGTGAACACATAACTTCCTTCACCTTCTGTGGCAGAGGTAATGAATGGAGAAAAGGAAAGCAGTCTTTCCTTCTGTCCCTCACTTCTCCCTCACCTTCTCTCCCTCACCTCAAATATACAATAGAATGTGAAGGAAAACGGATGGGGAAGGTGGGCAGTGGCGATGGGGACACGCAGCCTCGTCCCTGAGGTGCCCAGACCTGGTCGGTGAGTCCGCTCTGACGTCCCAGATATGTGATCTGGATGTGTGACTCACCGTCCTCTGGCTCAAATTCTTCCTCATGTCCCCGTCGATGAGGTTCCACCATTCACCCTCCTCGTCCTTCTTGGCTAACAGGATCGAGTGGGTAGGATGACGCTCATGGAAGGAGTGTTCTTTTTCCACAGAAGCTCGACACAGACTGCTTGTGAAACCTTCCTTTCTTTAACCTCACACGTTCTCGATCCTTCCCTCACGAGCATTCTCAGTATTTGAGTCTTCTGCTCATGCGAGCTGTCTCGTTCACTTCTGTCTTTCTACTTCTGTCTTTCTACAGCCTTGTGCGTCTGCTTTCTGCTTCTTCCCTTTCTGTTTTCTGAGCCGTCTGCTCAGGAGTGCTTTTTGGCCCGAATCACGCAAGCTTCCACCCCCCGAGTGCTTCTCTGCCTTTCTGGTTCTTCTTCACATCAGCTTTCTTCCCCTCCTCCCACAAGCCTTCTCCCCCTCCCATTGGTCCGCAGCCGATGGGGGCAGGTGCACGGCATCGCTTGTGGAAATTTCCACGCCATTCTGAGGGAACTTTCAAAAAAGCCTCCGTCCTCTAATATAAGCACTCAAAGCTGCAACAAGAGCCCACAGCCCCCTCCATAAAGCACAAAACACCCATTCGCACTGGTTTGTGCTGAACCACATCCGCAAGAAGTGCCACACCTCGCAGGCCATGACGAGCACCAAGCACCACGAACATGCATGTGAGGGCACACGATGGGTCACCGAGCAATGTACGGATGGTGGGAACAAGGAAAGGAACCCCGCACGACGGCTGTGGGATTGAAGGTAAGACTGGTGGGGTGAAGGAGGGACTGTTCAAAGGATATTTGATAGAGGGGAGATTATTGTTGGACCGTTGAAATGGGCTGGTGGGGTAATGGAGGGATGAGTTTGAGGAACAGGGTGATTGAACAGAATGATGGTGTGAAGGAAGAAATATTGAAAGTAACAGAGAGAATGAACAGAACAATTGTGTGAAGGAGGAAAGATTGAAAGTTATGGAGTGGGAGAGGGGAGACATTACACTGGACAAATACAGCTGAGCCAACGCGTGCCCCTCAAACAGGGATCAAGGACTATCTATACAAAGACGAATGAAGTAACTGATCCGCGGATCACCTACGTGTCAATGTATGCTCTCCCCTGGGGTAAGTTTTCCAAAACCATTATATATATATATATATATATATATATATATATATATATATATATATATATATATATATATATATATATATATATATTTGGAACCAAACTCTCAACAGAGAGTGTCGGTGCTGCCAAAGCAGTTTCCTGGGCTGTTGGGCACAATTCTGGATGGGTTTCCACTCTGTTGCAGGATACTCGAATGGTTCAATTATCCCTAAAGCTGGTACTCAATTTGCCAACCTTGGAAGGATGACAGGCTGAGTCAACCCCCTGGTGTATTAATTCAGCAGCCAACGGGGTTTGAACTTTGAACTCAGGACCCTTGGATCCCAAGCCACTACCCTAACCACTGAGCCAACACCAGGATATATAGATATATAGATATATGTATGTATATATATATATATATATATATATATATATATATATATATATATATATATATATATATATATATATATATATATATATATATATACACTGATGAGCCAAAACATTATGACCACCTGCCTAATATGCTGTTGGTCCTCCGTGTGCCGCCAAAACAGCGCCGACACGCCGAGGCATGGACTCCACAAGACCCCTGAAAGTGTCCTGTGGTATCTGGCACCAAAACATTGGCAGCAGATCCTTAAAGTCCTGTAAGTTGTGAGGTAGAGCTGCCGTGGATCGGACTGGTCGGTCCAGCACATCCCACAGATGCTCAATCGGATTGAGATCTGGAGAATTTGGGGGCCAAGGCAACACCGTGAACACTTCATCATAGTCCTCAAATCATTCCCGAACAATGTGTGCAGTGTGGCAGGGCGTATTGTCCTGCTGAAAGAGGCCACTGCCATCAGGGAATACCATTGCCATGAAGGGGTGTAACTGGTCTGCAACGATGTTTAGGAAGGTAACACGTGTCAAATTGACGTCCACATGAATGGCCGGACCCAGGGTTTCCCAGCAGAACATTGCCCAGAGCATCACACCCCCTCCACCGTCTTGTCGCCTTCCCACAGTGCATCCTTGTGCCATCACTTCCCCAAGTTGACGGCGCACACGTACACGGCCATCCATGTGATCAAATAGAAAACGGGACTCATCGGACCAGGCGACCTTCTTCAACTGCTCCAAGGTCCAGTTCCGACACTCGCGTGCCCATTGTAGGCACTTTCGAAGGTGGATAAGAGTCAGCATGGGCACTGTGACCAGTCTGCAGCTACGCAGCCCCATATGCAGCAGGGTGCAATGCACTGTGGATTGTGACACATTCCTCCCGTGACCACCATGAAAATTTTCTGTGACTTATGCCACAGTTTAACTTCTGTTGGTTCGGACCAGACGGGATAGCCTTCGTTGCCCTCACGCATCGATGAGCCTTGGGTGCCCAACACCCTGTCGCTGGTTTGTGGTTTGTAACAACATAATCAATGTTATTCACTTCACCTGTCAGTGTAACAGGATAATCAGTTATTCAATTCACCTGTCAGTGGTCATAATGTTTTGGCTCATCAGTATGCATATACAATATATATATATATATATATATATATATATATATATATATATATATATATATATATATATATATATATATATATATATTGTTGAGGCCACTGGTACCGAGACACCAGCTTGTCACTCAGGGGGATTAATCCCCGGTTGTCCTCGGAAGAGCCGGACCTGGGGCCACCGCTCACAATTAACGTTATGGTATGGTGGGTTGTTTTAAAACAACGAACGCCACCCAGTCAACCACGAGTTCCAGTGTCCACCGTCTAATTATGCCATTTAACTAGAGGTCACGTGGTTACCTGAGCGGGGAGCGCCTCCTCGGCAAAGCACCAATATTATCTGATTATATTTTAATTAGGGCGGCCAAGCGTTTTAACCGCCGGTGCGTGCCGACAATTTTTGGTCAAATCTGTGGTAATTACCTCCCAATCTATCGATGTTCGGACAATGCTAGATCAATGGAAGGAAAGGACAAACACGGACAGGTTAGAAGTCGACAAATGATTAATTAATCATAAAATAAGTAAATAAAAAGGACTTTTTATTTTCTGAGGTAAATAAATGAATAAATTTCAAAACAACCAAATAAATAATTACATAGGCAAAATCAATCAAAATGCCAGGAAAGAGAAAGAGAGCAGATGCTTATTGGGGGTTGACTTTCAGCTAAATGCAGACAAGGGGACCCAGCAGATCTTTGGGGGGGGGGGGACAAGAGTCGTCTCGCTCACTCGAGAGTAGTCGTCACGTCCGTCGCCAGCACCCAGCCTTGCCGTGCACCCTCTCGCAAACAGCCTTGAACGCCAGTCGACGTCTGGGAGGGCACTGTGATCGTCTGGTGCGGGTTTAGACCCTTGTGCTGCAACACGGGCAGTTCCTCACACTTCTCAAAACTGGTGACGTCCAGTGACCCACACGGTCCGTCGGTGACTGACCTGCACCTCATTCTTTGGTGACCGACCCGTGCCTCACTCGTTGTTGGCGCTGCTCACATCCACACGCGCACCACATGCTCGCTTAAGCACTGGGAAGGACGAATTGTCTCGTTGTTGGCGCTGGTCAGACACACAAACACGCACACCACACGCTCGCTTGCTCACTTGCGGACTCGCACACTTCCTCGCTTGCACGCTTCCTCTCTGGCTCGCTTCCTCTCTGGCTCGCTTCTTCCCTGACACCCGCTTCTTCCCTTGCCTCTCTTCTCACGCGCTTCCTCTGTCGCTTACTTCTCCTTCCTTGTGCACTTACACCCGCTTCTTGCTCGCTTCTTGAGTGCTTCCTCTCTCGCTTTCTTCTCTCCCTGTACGGACCTCCAATTCTTTTTATATCTGCAGCCCGTCTCGGCGGGCATAGAGTCCCCCGAAGCTCACCCTGCCCCACTTGCGCACCATTACCATGACGACCTGTGCGCTCGAAATAAAGGTGGGTGCCGGCGCTTGCGGAAGAAATGTGTGTAAACGTGTCTGTCATCAAGAAAACAAGTGAAATCCTTCAATACAGAACGTGCATTGAAGCAAATGAGTACACTAATGTTAAAAATATGCAATTTATGCTTTTTCAGTTGAAAAACAATTAAAAAGAGTATTTGATATTTGAAATGTAAAAATCTTGTTATTATTGTGATAAGCACCTTTATATATAACAGAAGGAATGAAATTGTTCGATACAGCGTGGCAGGGGGCCACAAAATAATGATAGCATAAGAAGAACTTAGCTTTCAGCATTCGGCGATCGGCGCGAAATGCGATGGTGGGCGGAAATGACGTCTTTCGGTGCAAAATGCGATGGTGGGTGGAAATGACGTCTTTCGGTCGGTCGTACATGAGAGGGGCGCGTTTCTTGCTTTTTTTCCGTCAAGCAATAAATTCAATGGTTTTCACATATATAACACTTTAGTTTCACAAATTTCCATTGAAATACTCGGGTATTTCCGTCAATTGTCGCCATTTTGGTCCAGGTTACGCACTGCATCTACCGGACGGCCGTCATTGGCTGTCACAACACGTGGGGGAGGGGGGGCACCAGGACACCAGAGACGTGGTAGACACCGGGGACATTTCAAACTCGGTGCAATTGTATACAGCGCACGCGCTGTAAAAAAACCACATCAGAGAGGGGATCTATTCTTTACCCTTCTCTATACATCACATTTAAGATCCCTTTAGACATGGGGATAGGGCTAATCTGAACATGCATTTAAGGAAATAACTGTCTGAGGACCTGCATGTGTGGATGCATTCATCAGACTGGATATTGAAATCCGTAACAATATATATATATATATATATATATATATATATATATATATATATATATATATATATATATATATATATATATATATATATATATATATATATATATATATATATATATATATATATATATATATATATATATATGGCAGTCCTTCTGTCTGTTTGTCTGTCTGTCTGTCTGTTTGTAACGAATAAGCTCCTAGACCAGTGAACCAATCTTGATGAAACTTTACACACATATAGACCTAACATTCAGCTCCAGGATGCGCTAAGTGGCTTTCCATAAAAATGAAAAATAAAATTCCATTAAAAAAAAAGGCTTCCGAATAGTGCGCCGGCGTATTAATCATAACAAAAGGCTTCATGGTTAAAAACGCTAGGGTTTTTTGAAATACAAAATGTTCGTATTAGTTGACTTTTTAAACATACACGTTCTCCTCCTCTAATAAGTTATCGTTTCATGTGTTCAGAAATCTACCTATTTGCTCTTTTACATGTCCATCTGCCCTGTATAACGGGTATGTGTTAATCTATTCGTTATTCGGTTTAACTGTAAATATCCCATGGCAACCTTTTTGTCGCTTAACTGCTGATAAATGTTTAACCTAATTGTTCTATGTGTAGCATTTGCCATTTTTGTTAACGTTTTTTGGGGGAACCATCCATTTAGCGTAGAATAAGCTAATTGAGGTGACTGTATCGATACTTGCGGGTTAACCAAGCGGCTCTTCAAGCAGTTTGACGATCAAACCCGTGAACAGGCCCATAGCTATGCCATCGACATTTTCGCTTTGACATCACTATGTTCTGCAACACCACACAACAGTGTCCAGATAAAAGGATACATACAACCAAGAGTGAAGTTGGATTTGAAAGTGAACGCAACACGGCCCTCTTTGGGGCCCCACTTCTAATTGTTACACCACTTCTTTTGATGAGTTCTTTTGTGCTTTTTTCAGGTGTGTTTGGGATGGTTTCATTGAATTTTTCAGTGAGTGTCTCAGTTTAAAAGGTGGCAAGCTGATGAAGGGAAGTATAGGAAGTGCTCCAAGAACAAGATATTTCAACCAAGAAGCACTAAATGTTTTTCATATTAAACTTTAAAACCTAACCATTCACTGCACCACTATATTTACCAGTTGCGACGACAATGATTGCTCCCTCGGCGTCACCCCATAAAAGAAGCCTTCCTAATTTTCTCCATACAACTAATGCCTCAGTCTAACTAGCATGAGGAAAATAGGCACTTAGTCTAACCAGCAAATATCCCGGGTATTACCGGGTACTTCAGCTAGTGTATATATGTATATATATATATATATATATATATATATATATATATATATATATATATATATATATATATATATATATATATATATATATATATATATATATATATATATATATATATATATATACACACACGTATGTATGTATTTTCCTGAAATACAGCCAAAACCGGACACGATAGCGCAAAAATTTTAGGGCCACCTTACTCACCATTTGCCTGCGGTGTGCAGTATCAAGTTTTGTTCAAATTGGGCAACGAAAAAAATTATTTAAAAATCAATTCCCGATTTAGTCAAGTACTCTTTGGGAGAATTTGATCAATGCAAACAACCTCAACGGTATAGTTCACTGGAGCTATCGTTTTTTGTTTTCTTGAAATGATTTTTTTTTTCATCAACCGCTGTCATAATGGGAACCCAACGGGTTCACGGGTCGTCTCGTATATATATATATATATATATATATATATATATATATATATATATATATATATATATATATATATATATATATATATATATATATATATATATTGCTACGGTTGTGGAAATTCGCATTACACCATAAAGAGTC
Source organism: Eptatretus burgeri (assembly GCF_056783735.1). Taxonomy (NCBI): domain Eukaryota; kingdom Metazoa; phylum Chordata; class Myxini; order Myxiniformes; family Myxinidae; genus Eptatretus; species Eptatretus burgeri. The sequence goes on along the minus strand of NC_140963.1, from coordinate 123,059,403 downwards.
CTCAGGTGAGATATCTCGATAAGTCCATGTGTAGTTAGCCCACACCCGTTGTATAGAGGGAATTTATGTGATCCATTCGGGCTGCGATCCTTCAGTTAGTCGTTTTTCTTTCTCTATTATTAATTTGAACAAGAACAAAACAAACCAACAACGACGCTTGTGGGTTTTCCCGCCATTTTTTCCCCGCGCTTGGTGTGAAGGAAGGGGGGAGGGCAACTCGCCGCCGATTGGTGGATGAACAGCGTGAGGAGGTCGGGGTGAGGGAACGCCCCTTTTCGGGAACCTTCTCGAAGGAAGGTGGAGCCGAAAATGGGGCGGGGCGAAGGGTGGAGCCGGCCCCTACAAAAGGGATGAACGAGTTGGTCTTCAGTTTTTTTGGGGTTGGTTCGGAGTTCAGTTTAGGTTGGTCTTCAGTTGGTTTGAGTTCGGAGTGAGCCTTCTGGTTCTTCGCGAGCTCGTTGTTCCTGCCCTGTTCTGCGATCCTCGCACGAGCCCTGGGACCCTGTGCGCGAGCGCGGGAAGTAGCGCCGAATGAGCCCCGTCCGTTCCCCCAAAAGCCCTGTCCGAGCTGTCGGGCAGACAACGCGAGCTACGCGTGGGACGAGCTTGGTGCGCCATGCCAGGAGGAGACAAAGGAGGGACTCAAGGCTGCGGTCCCCCAAGGCTGGACGATGCGCCCAGGGAAGTCGCGACTTCCTTTTCTTTTGGAGTTTTGTGTAGATGTCTGTGGATGGCGCCAGTCTTGTAAGTAGAAACTGTGTAAGTGTTGCCGTGTGTAAATAATTCCCTTCTATTCGGTTTTAACTCTCTCCTTGCTTTTGTTGCATTTTGACTATGGCTGTATATACGTGCTTGCTTTGTGTGTGTGTGTGCGTGAATAAAGTGATGCTTGTTGAACTGTTTTCCCGCTTCGCTTCGTCATTTCCTTTTATTGAATCTCCATCTTGCATCACGTAAGGGATTGATAGTGGGTTTAAAACGCCCGGTAATTAATCGGAACCGTCAAGGCCGACGATAACTCCGCTCGGTTATCCCTGTAATACGGAACGAACCGCTTAAGCGGGTGAACAACCACCATATGCGTTCTACATATGCAGTTATGACGTCTACATCATGCTTCACATGCCTTTCCTATTAGTCCTTTGGAATGAGGAAACACTCACTCAACCATCCAATAGCCTTGATTTTTCAGACCACCAACAACATTAGTACGCTCACCAAGCTATGACGTCGTTACTATCCCAAAATATAGTGACTATTTGACCGCCATCATCTCAAGTAATATCATTCCATTTTTTTTTGTAAGTTTCTGCATATTATACACGGTCACATCGATTCAGTGCAAAGATGTTTGCACCATGCTCACACCAGCTTGCATTCTGATTGGCAGTGGCAACACCACAAATTCACAAGAAATTAATTTCAAATCATAAAAAAAAACTTTTAAAAACATCAACGTCTCAGAGAAATAAGTTTGCAATGATAACATATTCGTCTATAAAGGTGATCAAGTTATCAATTTCGCAACATCCAGCTTTCGCTCCCAACTTTTTCTGATCCTCCCATATATGATGAAAGCAGCTGGAATTGTTACGGCTGAGTTAAAACAAAGCGATCCAATACGTCAATGATGCTTTCATTAACTTTGTCTTCCATGATAAGTTAATATTGAATGAATGTTGATCACTCACCCTCACATTGAGAGTATATTGCAAATTTGAGCTACACTAGTACAGTACTACTCGCCCCTCCGATGGTGAGTAGTAAAGTTCAGTACTTATTCAGAAAATATTGGAAATTTACACACCTTGTTTGATTTCTGTGCAAATTCTTATCACCATTAAATCTGAAGTGCTTTTGAACATCACTCTAACAGAAAAGTAATTACCAATGTGATACTAAGCAACACTCTAAAGTGAAAAGTTTCAACATACATTAACTTTCTGCTTGTTTTCTAAAGAGTACAACTCATTGATTCTGCACTCACTCTGCAGAGCCCCTGGGTGACAGATTATACAGCAGGGATAGGCATCAAACCCAGAGGTGACATTTCAAAGGGAAGTACCTGCTTCTGAGCTATCCTGTCAGCCCAATAAATAAATAGGTATGACTCGAATTGAGCCAAGCTCAAATGCTGTGATCTAAGTTCATGGGGGGGGGGGGCTGAAAAGAATCCTTCCCAGAAAAATTCATTCTGTGAACACATATTCAAAGTTAAATGAACTTGAACTTGTATTTCGTTAAACTCGTTTCTCGATTCGACCATTGCCCAATTTGTTGCTGCGTACCTTCTGAGAGGCTTTTCTTGATCAGTGTGACCTTCACAACATCATCTTGCCTTTCATCTTCAAGACTAGGGTCTGTTAGTGCAGCATTCTGATCATCCTCTACATGATTCTCCACTTCTGCATCATTGATCTTCTCCAGAGCAATATCCCAAACTTCCCCATGATCTGCAGGAAGCTCTGTGCTCGGGGCCAACGCTGTGACATTTGTGCACTCCCTGTCCATCACCAGCTCAGTTGCTTGTAGTTCAGGACTGATTAGGTCTTCAACAGGCCCACTCCCCTGTCCCATACTGGTTGGAATGCTGTTGACCTCTGGGCTATTCTCTGAAAGGTCGTTCATCTCAGATTTTACAGCTGTAGACATCTTCACCAGGTGTCTCCTCCTCACCGTCTATAAAAAAAAAAAATCATGGTAAAGTTAAATACATTTTATTTATTGTGTTTTGCAAGCAATTACAAGATGAAAAATGCTCATTTGCATGTTTTTTTAAAAGATAAATACATGAATTAATGAGAACAGCATTCGGTAGAGAGCGTATCTCTGCTGGCTGAACAATTTATGTTTTGCATCCTACTGATAGGCCGGATCTGCATTCGGACCTCAACCAAAATCTAATCAATATGTCCTTCTGATACACCCAACATGTCCATCAAGTTTCGTCCGACTCCATCCATAACATTTTGAAATATCGTGCTATAATATATCGATTTTGGCTCCATCGCTCAATGGTGAAGAATCACTTGGAAACTAAAAGATTCTAGTATCTGGATCTTCACCAATATCTCATAAATTTGTCCTCACACACCCAACATGCCCACCAAGTTTTGTCCAAATCCGTCCATAACTTTCTGAGATTGTCTGTCTGTCTGTGAGCACGCTGACAGAAAAACAGTGGTAAATACATAATTCCTTCGGAGGTGGAGGTAACAAATAGGGTGTTCCAAAAAGACCTGGACAACTTTGGTGGTTAACATACTGTATTTAGTACCACAAATAATATAATGATACCCTTTGGTTTATATGATACAGACATTCATGAAGTTTTCTATATTTTCAGGCCTGGTGGTTTGATGTCAAAGAAAATGGTGACTTCACAGGAGAAAGCTCAATGCATCGAATGGTTCAGAGACGAGATCCGACAAGCAAGTTCAGCATAATTTCCGTTCAGGGTTGGAAGGAATCCACCATCGTGGGCTAGTATTAGAGAGGTACAGGAGGTTTAAGGAGACTGGAAGTTGTCAGAAACATAACAGTACCGGTTGAGCAAGAACAAGTGCAGCAGACGTTGAACGAGTGTGTGAATCATTTCAACAAAGTCCCAAAAAAATCAATTTGACACGCATCCAGAGAACTGGAACTACCAACCACCACTGTACACAGGATTTTGTATAAAAGACTGAATTTTTTTTATGCTTGCAAGGTGCATATTGTAAAGGAACTCAAACCAAATGATGGACCCAAATGCAAGGCGTCTGCCTTGAAAATGCTCACTCGCATAAAAAGATGAGGAAGATTACCTGGAAAAGGTCATATTCACAAACGAAGCTTGCTTTCATGTATTGGGGAAGGTCAACCGGCAAAATGTGAGGCTCTGAGAACCCCCACGTGTAAAATTGAACAGATACGCGAGTCCAAAGGTCAATATGTGGTGTGGCATTCTCCATGACCGCTTGGCGAGTCCATTTTTCTTTGCAGAGGATACAGTGACCTCAACGATTTACATGAACATGTTGGAAGGATTCACTTCCCAAAGATTGAAGACCTGCAACCCGATATCATTTCTCAACAAGATGGGGTGCGCGTTACCCCTCATTGTGTCGTAGTTGTTTGAGCCATCCTGAATGAAAATTTTCCAGGTCGCTGGACAACCACCTGACCAACCACCCGGCACCCACGATCAACAGACATACCCCCCCCTTGATTTTTTTTCTGTGGGGTTTGTCAAAGATGTTGGCCACAACACCAAGTTGGCAAACCTGCAGGATCTTTGTTCTCCGATCACAGCTGCATGCACACTGGTGGACGCAAACATGCTGAGCCAAACATGGCAAGAACTCTTGTACCGCCTTGATGTCCTGTGCGTGACAAACGGAGCTCACATTGAAGTGTATTGACGGTGTGCACAAAACGTTGAGTTTTTGTATCTTTAAAACCCAAGGGTATCGTCATATCATTTGTGGTTATATATATATATATATATATATATATATATATATATATATATATATATATATATATATATATTAACAACCAAAGTTGCATCGGTCTTATTGGAACACCATACAATATTGATTAGAAAGAAAAACAGTTGATCCTTCGTGGTATTTTTTAACTGCTTTAATTAAGCCGTTTAAAATAAATTTTCATATGCAGTATATTGTTTGAAGCCATTGACATAATGTATCATATAATTTGGAAAAGTAAACTACCACTACTATTCCTTTTTAATTTTTATTGTTTCTTATAAATCGATCCCAATTCCTACCGTCTTGTGGGCCAGCCGGGGAAATTTGTGGCCCAAGTCTTTGCAAACCGATTGGTCAGACCTGGCGATATAAACTTGTAATGAATAATTATTATCACTTTAGTAAAGTCGGTTTAATACATTTCATGTAAAATGTTTGCATTTTATAACCAACATTTCACCTGTCGGCCAAAAGCCCCACCAAATAATTAATCAAATAAAAAACATATATTGACCGAGGAATTACAATTTAAACTAGAAGGGCACTCGGTAGAGCGCATACCTCTGCCACGCAATGCCTGATCCACGAGAACATATCGGGTCCAATACTTTTTTGAAATGTCATGCTATATATCGTTTTTGGCCCTGTCTCTCAATGGTGAAGAATCACTTTAAAAATTAAATAATTATCGTATCTAGATTCGGATTCAGATCTTCACCAAAATCGAATTAATTCGTCCTTGCCACACACACACACACACACACACACACACACACACACACACACACACACACACACACACACACACACACACACACACACACACACACACACACAATGTGTCCACCAAGTTTCATCCAAATCCGTCCACAACTTTTTGAGATATCATGCTATATATCGTTTTTGGCCCAATCTCTCGATGATGAAGAATCACTTTTTTAAATTCAAGTAGTCGGATCCGGATCCGGATCTTCACCAAAATGTAATCAGTTCGTCCTTGTCACACACCGAACCTGTCCACAAAATTTCATCCGGTTAGATCGATAACTTTTTGAGTTTTCTGCACACAGACAAACAAACAGACAGGGGTGAAAACGTAACCTCCTTCACCTTCGGTGGTGGAGGTAACAAGAAAAAGAGCAATTAGAGACTGCAGACCCTTGCCAGGACTTGTTTTGTGTGGTGTTTGTGTAATGGTGTTTGTGTTTGTAAAAAGAACCCAGATTAAAATTTAAAAAACATTGGTATCTATAAGGATTTGGGAACATTTGTGTGAAGTTTCTCTTTCAACTGTCCAGCCGTTCTGGAGAAGATTTTTTTTTAATAGGTTTTAGGTCAGGTATGGGAGCATGTGCCAGAACAGCACGTCGCTGCGTCCACTTTCCGCCGGTACTCCAGGGGCCTCCGTCTGGCCATCCCCCAGGCAGATGCCAGGCCCATCCCCATCTCCTTGAGATGATGGTCAACCTGCTGCAACCACGAGGCGAGTGGTCGGCCCACTGGCCTCCTCCACTCATGAGACTCCCTCGCTGAGAGAATCTGGTGAGCAGGATCAGCATCAGGAAAACGAGCCACATGTCCATACAGCCGCAACTGATGCTCACGGGCTATTCAGGTAAGAAATCTCATCGGAGTCTCTCTCAGCAACCGCTCGTTGGACACAAAATCCAACCAGCGATAGCCAAGGATTCTCCGAAGAGACCTGGTACCAAAGGAATTAAGTCTCCGTCTCAGATCCTTGGTCAGAGTCCAAGTCTCGCACCCATAGAGCAAGACTGGAAGTACCAAGGACCTGAAGACTCGGACTTTCGTCCTCCCGCACAGGTACCGGCAGCGCCACACCCGATGATCCAGTGAATACATGACTCCCCAGGCCCGACCCAGACGTCTATTGACCTCTGACTCACAGTCAGCCGAGACATGAATATCACTGCCAAGGTAAGTGAATCTCTCCACGACCTCAACATCCTCACCACAAACAGACACAGACAGGACAGCGGCATCCAAGATGTCACCAAAAGCCTGGATCTTTGTTTTGACCCAAGAAACCCGTAATCCCAATGGCTCCGACTCCTCATTCAGCACCTCGAGGGCCCCCAAGAGGATGTCTAAAGTCTCCGCAAAGATGACTGCATCATCTGCAAAATCAAGGTCCGAGATCTTGACATTCCCAAACGATGCACCACAGCTTGATCTCTCCGACATACTCCCTAAAATCCAGTCCATACAAGTGCTGAAAAGTGTGGAGGCAAGTACACATCCCTGACGAACTCCAGTAACAACTGGAAATAAGTCAGAGATGGTACCACCACACTTCACAGCACTCTCAGTACCAGAGTAGAGTTCAGACATCAGATCGATCAGTTTTTGTGGCACCCCACGAAGGCCAAGAATCCTCCAGAGGACATCCCGATTCACTGAATCGAACGCTTTACAGAGATCAACATAGGCTGCAAGCAGCCCCTGCCGAAACTCTCGTCTGCATTCGGTGAGGACACGAAGGGCAAGGATACAGTGAATCGTTGACCTCTTTGATGTAAAGCCTGACTGCTCTGGACGCTGGTGCTCAAGCAGATGGTGGCGAACCCTATCAATAATTATCCGAGCAAAGACCTTGCCGGGCACTGAGAACAGCGTCACCCCTCGGTAGTTGTTGCAGTCTTGGCGATCACCCTTCCCTTTCCAGAGAGGGACAACAAGGCCCCTCTTCCAGTCAGTTGGGATGATGCCTGTGTTCCAGGCAGAGCACAAAACTGCATGCAACGACACGAGTGCAGCATTTCCACCAGCCTTGAGAAGTTCAGCATAGATGCCACAGATCCCTGGAGCTTTGCCCCGTTTCAACTGGTTCACTGCAGCCCGTGTTTCCACAAGCGAAGGTGGACCACAGTTGATTCGAGGGTCAGCAATAGGGATTGTAACACCCTTGACGTCCAACTCGACAGCTGGGGGATCAGCCTGGTACAACCGCTCAAAGTAACCGGCCCAGCGGGCCTTCACTTCAGACTCCTCTGTCAAGAGCCTACCACTCTCTGCTCGAACTGCAGTGCTCCGAGGGATGGGCTTGGATGAACGCAATGCGCGAATTCCCCTGTAAGCGGGACGAGAATCACCTGTCGAAAGGTGATGCTCTACCCCCTCACAGATTCCTCACACATAGGCCTCCTTGTCCACCCTCAGTGCACGTACAGTTTTACGCCTCAGCTCCCTGAACAGCTCAGCTCTGCCATTCAGCCTGGCCCTGCGACTCTGGTCAATGGTATCCAGTGTCCCTTGAGAGACAAAATTCTTCTTTGCCCTGCGGTGAGCTCCAAGACATCCACCGGCAACATCAAGGACGGTGGTCTTGAAGGCACTCCACAACTCTTCAGGACCCCCCAAAGCACCCAGACCCCCCAAGTGTCCACTCAGCCTGTTCGCAAACTCCTCAGCTACTCTCTCATCCCTGAGCTTGTCAACATCCAGCCGAGGCTGGGATGGTACCATTCTCCAGGATTTAAGGTGCAGCTTTAGAGTTGTTACAACAAGCCTGTGGTCAGTATTGAGGAACTGAGCACTCCGGTAGACCCTGCAGTTCTGGATCATCCTCCAACGACCGTCAATGACGACATGGTCAATCTCCTTTGCCACACCACCAGCGTTGGAATACCAAGTCCAGCGATGAGCTTGTGGGCGCTGAAACCATGAACCAGCCACACGAAGTCCATGACTTCTTGCAATGTCAAGGAACTTAGTGCTATTCTGGTTCATAGTTCCTGAGCCATGGGGACCAACACCAACCTCATAACCATCCCTATCAGTTCCAGTCGATGCATTGAAATCCCCCAAGACTAGAAATGTATCTCGTCTGGGGTACAGATCAACCACAGACTCGAGTGTGGCGTAGAATGTGTCCTTCACGGTGAGATCACTCGCCTCAGTCGGAGCATAAACAGAGACCAGGGAAATGACACCTAAGGAGTGACGAATCCTTAATCTCATAATACGCTCGTTGACCGGTGTTACCTCAATTATCATTGGGGTCAGCTTATTGGACACAGATACAGCAACTCCTTGGGTATGGTAACCATCAGAGCGACCAGACCAATAGTAGGTGTAACCACCCACCATTATCTCGCCGCAATCCGGTCTCCAAACCTCAGAGAGAGCTGCAATCCCGATGTCCAAACGCTTGAGCTCAGATGATAACAGAGACAGGTGATCATCCTCTCTTAGGGATAGGACATTCCAGGCACCCACCCGAAGGGACCGCCTCAGGTTAACCCAAGGAGACCGCCGTCTGGTGGACGACACCTCAGCACCACTCCGACACACTCTCCCGCAATCTGACCCAGGGATGTTACCCCGTGGTTTCCCACCTATCATCAAAGATTGGGGGTGCCGAAGGCTTTGCCCCAATCCCTTCATCCGGTGAGCTGCCCTGCGAAGGGAAGCTGCACAGGAGGTACTCCCACGGAGTGGGTTTTCAGATTTTTTTGCGTTTTTGCATTTTGCGGAATGAAGGGTTTTACGGTGGCCGGAGTGCAAATCCTGCCACCAACCTCCTCATAAAAAGTAACCCAACTGCAGGAGGACATCCACAGACACAGTTGGGCACTAGATATAGATGGCCGTTGGCTCAAAATGAGCTCCTCCGCCCTTTGATAGGTTTTGTTTTTAATCCTGCTGGGTGTCCATATCCAAACACCCTCCTCACCAGAAAACCTGGTAGGGGAGACGGTTTAGTCGCCGACAACCCGACCATGGAACAGGTTAGTACAGGTTTACATGGTACCTGTAGCAGGTCACAGATCGAACCTGACCTGACACATAGGTTTTAGGTTAAATCCAATATGGCTGCCAAAGGCTAAGCATGTGCCCTATGACATCATATATGTGAAAGTTTTGTTCCTCATGGATAGGCAGTCATACATGTAAAGTTTTGCATCGATGTGTTCAGCCATTTCAGAGATTTTTGAAGTTATAAAAAACAAAAAAAACATGGCTGCCGAATCATGTGGCCAATGATGTAATTTTTTTTCCTCTGGACCATTATATCCGTAGATGACCATCAGAAATTTTCAGTGATCAGAGGGAGCGGTCTACATATGCAGTTATGACGTCATAACAAAGGCACCTATGATATTGTTACTGGCCGGGGGGGTCAGCCGCCAACCGACAGCTCTGAACGGAGCCGCAAGTCGAGTCGGCCCGACTGATCGCCTGGAATATAGATCGCCGCCCTGATAACTCCGAGCGACGGGTCCTTGTACAAGAACCGATATACGCCAATCGGCAGATCAGGTGGGGTCGGGTCGATTGCCAATCTTCAATGTACCTAAATACCCACGTGATCCAACTTCCGGGGTATTCCACCCTCGACGGAACTCGTACGGAACAAACCGCCGAGGCGAGCTTGTCCGTGCGCGATTCCGAGCGGCGTAATCGCCGAGAACCGTCGGTCCAAATGCCCCCCTATTATGGCAAACCAACGGCTTTCTCACTCCCAACACACGAAATGTTCAATCAATGAGGGAATGGACGCAACGAGCAGGTTTACATTCACACAAGGACATTTATTATAACGAAACATGATTGCAATTAAATAAGGCAAAACACGTATGCAATTATACAAGCAACAAAAGCATGACAAAAGAACTACAACCGTCTACTTATTATGTGCAGTCATTTACACTTAACAGCAGTTCCTAGACGGGCCCACGGACACACGTATGCACACACACCCAATAAATGGTGGCAGAGGCCTTTACTAACGAGCTCCAACTCGGAGGACAGGTGAGCTGAAACTCAGAGCTTGACTCGAACCTTTCCACCTCGTGTGGTCTTCAACTTGTCCGGACCCGGTCTCCAGCGAGAGCGAGCTGGATCCAATCGCCATGATCCTTCCCAAGCTCCCGCGCTTCTCAACACGTGCCGGTGAGACGAGGCGCCAATCCTTCCTATCGATCGTCGCTTCCCCGAGGAACCAACTCCAAGAAGAGGCCGACGCGTCGCACCAAGCCGGGAAACAAAATGGAGAACGACAAGCTCCACGAACCAAGAGGATGAGGAAGAAGCCTCCACTCGCAGCTCGAGCCGAACAACCGGCTCAAGTTCCTTCCAAAACAAAGCAGCAGCCGAAGCTCACTGAGCCAGCTGAAGCAAAAAGCTTCCGAAGGCCTCAAGCCAAGCAGGACCCGATGGCTGAACGACTGCTCTCTCCGAAGCAAAAAAAGCTTACTCCTCCCATGGGACTCAGCACACAAACTCTGCCCACGGGACTCAAAATGGGACTCTTCACGAACTCAGTCCATGAACTCAGCCCGACAACGGGATTCCCACGGGACTCTTTTCACGGGACTTTCACAAACTCAGCCCACGAACTCTTTTCGAACAAAGAAAATATGTCCTCTTTATCTTTTGCACCCCCTCCCCCACACCCGGCATGAGTCATGCCCTCGTGATCCACCCCCCGCTCAACCACGGATGGGAGGGAGTTGACGTCACCGCAGGGTTCTTCTTCCTCTTCGCAGAAGAGGGGGAGGGACGTCTCCATTGTTTCGTTCCCTAACTATTAAATCGATCCGCAGCGCATCTAACCGATCTCTGTATATTTAAACAATGAAAGGTGAGCTATCTAGGGAACATGCACTTATCGACATAGCTGACTAAGGGAACCTGTATGTTGTGTGCAATTGAATTCCAAATTCATAACAATATCATTAGAAAAAAAAATAACACTTATTCCCCATAACGAGTACTTGTCGTGTGCCAAGTTTTAATTATTTTTTCCTTGGTTCGTTTTCAGAGATATAGAGGTCCAAAGTTTTTCCATTTTTCCAACATGGATGCGAACACCACTTGACCTATGACATCATAATTATCAATAAACATTCCACATGAGTAGTTGCTCCGATGGTGAAAATTTCAACTCAATCCGGCAAGTGGATGCGGAGAAAAACAATAAAGTTCTGTGCGGACAAAGAAAAAAAACCCAAACAAACAGACAAACACACAAACAGACGAACAAGAAAAAGACATCGTGCAGAGCACGATACTTGCAAAATCCATAAAACAAATTTGACCTCAAAAATAATTGGTCGTTGAATTCAATGACCAAATATGCAACTCCTCTTCAAATTTCAAGTCAATCGGATGAAAATTGACAATTTTAGAAATTCGGCCTCGACCTTTTGGCCGATGTTGACCTCAAATATCATTGGCTGGTTGAATTTGGTGACTTGATATATAAATCCTCTTCAAATTTCAAGTCAATCGGATAAAAATTGAGGATTTTCGAAATCTCACCGAAGTTGTTGACCTTTGGCCAATCTTTTGGGCTATGTTGACCTCTAAATTAATTGGTGGTTGAATTCAGTAATCCAATATGAAAATCCTGTTCAAATTTCTCATCAATCAGATGAAAATTGAGAATTTTAGAAATTCGACAAATTTGTTGACCTTTGGCATATGTTGACCTTTTGACCTAAAAAAACAATAGGCTTCTTCCTTACGACAAACTCCATCATTTGGTGAAGTTACGTGAAGATCGGTTGAAAAATTGTGACCAGTAGGTGACAAATAGACAGAATGAAAAAAAATCACTCGTCCAGTGACACTAGGCGAAACGGAACGGCACTCGGTAGAGCGCATACCTCCGCCAAACTGAACGGTTTAAATTTTGTATCCCACTGATAGGTCGGATCTGATTCTGGACCTTAACGAAAATCGAATCGACTTGTTCTTATCACCTAAATAACTCTTCCACTTGATGCACTGTGTGGTGTTTTTTTTTTGTCACAACTTCACCAAAATGGAATCGATTAATCTTTGTCAAACTCCCAACTTGTCCACCAAGTTTCATCAGAATCCATCCATGACCTTTTGAGATATTGTGCTATATATTGTTTCTCGCCCTATCTCTCAATGGTGAAAGAATCACTGAAATCAATTGAGTTCGTTTTGTCACAAGTAGTCTACAACTTTTATAGATATACATGTGCTATACATAGTTTTTGGCCCAATCTCTCAACGGTGAAGAATCACTTTAAAAATTCTCATATCTGAATCCGGATTCGGATCTTCATCAAAATCGAATCACTACTTCCTCATCATACATCACACGCTTCAACAACAGAAAATGACAAGACAGTGCCTGTTCAGCCACACACACCCTACCATGTGAGGTCCCACCACAATTAGGAATGACATCAACATAATTCACTTTTTTCGAAAAATTCATGTCCATGCTTGTTATCCTGAGAGTTTTATATCCGGTTGGCCAACTATGGTTAACACCCTCAACCTGGAGGACCGGGGATTACATATATATATATATATATATATATATATATATATATATATATATATATATATATATATATATATATATATTGTCAGCATCATGTCCCTTAGCCACTTGTTGGTCAAGACTAAAGGGGGTCAACTGCTCGAGTTTTTGGCAGTTTCCCTCTCTTAGAACCACCTAACTGGCGATAGCATGCTCACCATGCACAGGTGTTGGAACTGTCATGGACAGTGAAAACTTAGATTTTTGATGTAAAGCATTATGATAACAATTCCATTCTCAATCTTATGGCGTGTTTCTCTTGGTTGAATCCTAACGGGAGCATAGGTATGCCACTCCCTGATTAAACAAGAGTTCTTTAGATCTTGACATAAATATGATTATTATTACTTCATATGCAGCCTGCGGCTGCTGGTTGCACCATTTCTGGGAGTGCAGCTGTGCTGCTGACGGAGTGTCCCCTGTTCCCAGTAAGCTCGTACTCATTTTGCCGACCTCGGAAGGATGCCAGGCTCAGTCAACCCACCTGGTGTTATTTATCGGAATGACAGGGGCTAGAACTCAAGACCCTCAGATCTTAAGCCTCCTTAACATGTAAATATGATGTTCAATTGCAAACAAAGCCAGCAATACATTGAGTGGTTTGCAATTGCCTTCAGGATTATGATTTGAACCTGAAATTACCAGATATCAATATAGCTTCGTGAACTGAATGACCTCAGAACTCCATATTAATAAAAACAATTACAACCAGAACGGCACTCGGTGGAGTGCATACCTCTGCCAGGTTGAATAGTTTACGTTTTGTATCCCACCAAGCAATACGTTTCATCCGAATCTGTCCACAACTTTTTGAGATATCATGCAATATCGTTTTTTGTCCCATCTATCAATGGTGAAGAATCACTAAAAAAAAAAAAAATTCTCAGATCGGGATCCAGATTCAGATCTTCACCAAAATTGAATCGATTCATTTTTATGACACACCCAACCTGTCCACCAAGTTTCATCCGAATCCATAAACGACTTTTTGAGATAATTGTGTTATATATTGTTTCTCACCCTATCTCTCAATTGTGAAAGAATCACTGAAAAAAAAATTCAGTAGCGGATCCGGATTCGGATATTCACCAAATTTAGCTTTGCCGTCCTTGGCCGGTCACATACACAAAAAAATTCAGAACAATTGCTTGAAAACTTGAAAACTTGTTGAAAAAAAACAGACAGACAAATGCTACAGACCAACAAAATCGACTGACCAATGAAGATAGATGAGAAAAAATCTTCGATTTTGCAAGTAACAAACAGACCTTGAATATCCTCACTTTCAGTCTTGAGATAACTTTGGGATTTTAACAGGCCATATGCCGTACAGTGCACCATGTGGCCATTATTGTCCGTATTCTTTTCCTTCAATGGCCGCAATTATTCTCACCTTGTTGGAGGGTCGGTCGGGACAACGTGTCAGGCCCAACTCTATTTGGAACCGGCTGGCCAGGCCCGATGTTGAACTGGCAAGAAATTTGTAATTTATTCAGCTTGCCGGTGATAACTCCGCTACAAGTCACAAAAGGCATCAAGGGATAATTAATATCCACCATAAACCGGTGCTGGCAGATGGGCCTTCCGGCTTAACGTCTTACCAAAGGACAGTACACATATTGATGCGTCACCCTGCATGCAAAACATCAATATGACAGTTTGTGGTTGGATCGAGATTCAATCCCAGGCTGGAGGGAGATTTAACCCCCTGGAGGACCCATCTACCAGAACCACAACAACCGGTGCTGGCAGATGGGCCCTCCAGCTTAACGACCTCTCAGAGGACAGCACACACATTGATGCGTCGCCTTGCATTCAAAACATCAATATGACCGTTTGTGGCTGGATGGAGATTTAAACCCAGGCTAGACGACTTCGAGGACAATATGCATGACTCAAGTTATCCTGCGAGGCTCCTGACCATGACTATGTGCCTGTCAGGTTGACTAATGGTTTTTTGGTTTAATTTGAAGCTGTGTTCTGGAACTTCTGAAAGAAAAATAATCATGTATTAATTTCCACATTCCAAGAATGCACAAGTGAAGAAAAAGTGCAAATGAAAACACAGAAAGACTAGAATGGGCACTCGGTAGAGCGCATACCTTCGCCTCCGCTACTTTTTTGTTCTTGGCATGAGAGTGGGGGGAACAGAACGGTGAACATTTTGGTGTTGGTTTCATGCAAATCGGTTTTGATTTGACCGCGTTATGACAAAAACCGCATATTTTGAAAGGTCGTGACCCCACTGACCTTTGACCCCCAACCGCTAACAAGGGTAATGACGTAATTGTGTCATGTCGCACATCACAAGATTTGGCAATGAATTCTGAACATTTTGGCATCAGTTGCATGCCAATTAGATCAAAATTGACCGCGCTATGGTAAAAATACGAATTTGACCTTTCCGTGACCTTGACCGTGACCTTTGACCCGATCACTCCCAAAATCTAATCAAATGTTCCTTGGTTAATAACCCATCATCCCACCAAATTTCAAGCGATTTGGTTTAATACTTTGAGTTATGCGAATAACAAACAAACACACACACACACACATATTCACAAATATTCACAAATAAATAAATACACAGCGACCAATATATAACCTTTCGCAGAATGCGAAGGTAACAAATAGATTGAAAGTCTACAAATTGGCAGTGTGATGTAATTATTTTAATCCTAGCAAATTTGTTGAAAAAGAAGACAGAAAGGTGAGGGGTGAAGGTGGGGTGAGCAAAGTGAATGATATGTTGTATTTAATGAGTGAACACACACACACACACACACACACACACACACACACACACACACACACACACACACACACACACACACACACACACACACACACACACACACACACACACACACACACACACACATGTCATGTCAGAACAGCTGTACACACGACGACACACAAAGTTTGTAAAGTAACTTTGACATTCTAGCACATCTGCACAAACTTTGATATTCCAGTGCCAGAGAATTCGTGGGAACATGAACCAAAAGTAATCACTGAAAACATGGAAGTACCGCTCATGTATGATCTCATGATCCCATCGAGCGTGAACATCGAAAACAAAGCATTGCGACTAGATAGCATACTTAGGTACAAAAATAAAACGGAGAGAAGAAGACATTGCTAAATGAGGTGTAAATACCAGTGATTTTGGACTAAAAAAAATGCAGAAATCAAGAAAATGTCCAAATACCAAGACCTCAAAAATGCAGTGAAAAGAACCTGGAAACTGAAGAATGCCAAAGTTGTACCATTGATAGTTTGAGCTATGGGAATGATGACAAAGAACCTCACAGAGCTATTGACAACCATCCCTGGAATATTATTACAAACGAACTACAGTAGGAAGCTGTCCAGAGCTCATATCAGTGACAATCCTCAAAAGAGCCCTCGGCACAAAACTTTGAGAACAGAAAACTTCACACCTTGGTCCATGAATCGTGACCACCCTTAACGAAACGGAGGTGGATACTTCAAGACCTGAGAGAACTCCATTCTGAAACCCACATTTGGAGATACCAATCAATGACACACACACACACACACACGCACACACGCACACACACACGCACACACACACTGATACTTTAAGACCTGGGGAGGGAGAATTTAAAACCCACACTATCTTCCTGGCAAAGGTCTGCCTGCATGCATACTTGTACATGCAGCGACCTTTGCACCCCAATGGTCGGGTCACTCTGAATCTGATTCATGCATGCCAGTCCCCTCAATAGGGAGGGAAGGTTGGGGAGCGGGGGGAGAGTCAGAGAGAGGGGTCAGAGCGGGGTCAGAGAGAGGCAGTGGGGAGGGAATGGCAGAGGGTGAGAGAGGAAGAGGGGTTAAAGAGGCAGAGGGGTGAGAGAAGGGAGGGGGGAGGCAGAGGGGTGAGAGAAGGGAGTGGGGAGGGAGAGGGGTGAAAGAGGCAGAGGGGTGAGAGAGGCAGAGGGGTGAGGGAGAGGGGTGAGAGAGGCAGAGGGGTGAGAGAGGCAGAGGGGTGAGAAGGGAGAGTGGTAAGAGAGGGGAGGGGGGGGGAAGAGGGAGAGGAGTGAGGGATTTATGCAGAAGCGTGTCCTTTCATTGGTTGGTAAATAAATGGCCATAACTTGGGAAGCACTTGTCCAATTAATATCAAACCTTGACAAGGTACATACTCAGGGCCCCAGCAATATACCTGGCAAGTTTCAATTAGATCGGACCAGCGGTTGTCGAGAAACAGCGGTTACAGACACAGACACACACACACACACACACACACACACACACACACACACACACACACACACACACACACACACACACAGATTGCTGGAATTATAGATAGATGAGTGAGGAAAGTGGAAAAAAAACTATCGTTAAGAAATCGCTGTGGCCTGTGCCAAGTCAAGGCATGGTTGAGCAGGCCAAAAAACATGGTGGCTTCAGTCCCCAGTGAGGTTACCTTGGATACGCCTTAAGACCCCAAAGAGCAAGGTGGCCGCTCATTGCCAAATGAAGGATATAATTAAATAAGGCCGTTAATTATCTTCAAAATAAGTGTTTAATGAACCCAAACGTCCACTTTTCACTCTTGCACTTCCTTGGAGTTTTCTTAATACTGCTGCCAGGCTGCCAGGTTTCATCGTTTTGAGGTTATGGAGGAGACACACTGACACACACTGCCTTTTATTAGTGCAGATGGAATTATTTAAACAACCTCAACCCATCCTCCACCGACCACACCACTTCCCCCCCACAACCCCCCCCCCCCCAACCACCAACCCCATCTCTGTAAATTCATTTATTTCCTCTCAATTTCTACATTCCGTGTGTGTGTGTGTGTGTGTGTGTGTGTGTGTGTGTGTGTGTGTGTGTGTGTGTGTGTGTGTGTAACATATATGTCCCAAATCACAAACTTACCTGAACAGCAAAATACTTAGTGATGCTGTAATGTATGGCCAAATCGGAAAATAAATACAAATAGAGTTAACCAACGAGCCCCAGGACCCGTTATGCTGTTTGGATGTTAAGCTCAAGAAAGATGTTCAAGTAAGACTTCCCAAATGGTGTTAACTTGTTTTAAATTCTCTCTACACAGAGTGAGTTAAAGGCCCGGTCACACCTTGACGTTTTAGCCAGTGATGGCAACGTATTAAAATGTATGTAAAACGCTGGCTGACGTTGAACTTTTGATGTTTTTTTTTTAAGATTCGGACGTATTCATAACGAGTTGGTCGTATGCATAACATATTAGTAATGGACACAGAACGTTTCGTTGTGTTATAGATAACTTATACCAACGAATGCTGAACCTGTTGTGGGCCTACACAACCGATGCCCAACGATAGTCTAACTTAGGCATAGCGCGTTGCACGCATCGCCGACGATGTCGTGATGTAGCCTATTAAAAGGCTGACGCACAACGATTCGAATCATAACTGCCGTAGAAATGGAAGTGACAACATCGCGGTCACACCTTGGCGATCTTGCCAGCGTATGCCGACCTAAGAAAAATGTGTCTAAAACGTTGGGGGCACATCAAATACGGTATGAGTAAGTTTGGTATACGTGAGTACAACGCTAAAGTACGCTATCATACGTCGTAGTAAGTAGAGTACGTCAAGAAATTTTAAACATGTTCAAAATTTTACGACGTACTCGGCGCATGACACACGTTCCGCATGCGATGGGGATAAGTTTTACACACGATATGTGGACGCTTACACACGTCCACAAAGGCTAATTATAAGCTACTCATAAGTCGAAACACGTCACGGTAATGTCTTTTTTACGCGAAACTTATTTCTAACTTATGTTTGACGTGCTTTGAACCAATTCTTTACGTAGTCCCAACACACATCGACGTATGTAGACGTATTCCAATGACGTCTTCCGGTCGACAAAAAAAAAAAAAATGAATGTGTTTCTAACTTACAACTGCCATATAAAGACGTGTTCCCAGCGATTTTGGGAATTGGTATATAAAAATGCTGCTCATAAAAGGGGAACCCAACAGTGTTTTCGACTTCATTTTTGAGTTGATGTCCATGTCAGCAGTAACAGTATCAGTATCAGTATCAGTATCAGTATCAGTATCAGTATCAGTATCAGTATCAGTATTAGTATTAGTATTAGTTTGTTCATGTTGGCAGTAGTAGGTGAGTGTGAGGGGGAGGGTGTGGGTTATGATGGATCCTCCTTGCGTCCGCGTGTCCACGGGTAGGTTCATAGGCTGCCACTCAACGATTGAAATGGCTGCATCTCCACTATTGAAAGTAGACGCTTGCGCTCTTCAATTGGATTTTTTTTTACACTCAACGACTTTTAAACGGTACCACTCAGCTAGTTTCATTGTTTACAATGAACGATTTAAATTGCTGTCACTCGCCTTTGTTTTTTTTTTTTTTGTTTTTTTTGACGCTGGGGTTTGGAAATTTGAAGCGTTTTTTCTGAACGTGTTAAAACGCTCAAACTCGACTATTTTAAATAGACGCTGCCGATGGACAATTGGAATCATAGCCAAGCTAGACATCGAAGTGTGAACATCCTCGTCATGCCGAAGAAAAGTTTGAAGAATGCTGCAAATAAGTGTCCTGGCCGTGGACGCTGACGCAAGGACGATCCATTATACCGACGTCTTTCAGCCTATGAGTAACTTAAAAGTAACGTCTGTCGATGTGTGGCAACGATCGCGTAACGTGCCAACAACACGTTAATCATAGGTTAGAAATAAGTTTCGGGTACGCTAAACATTACCTCGGCGTGTCTCAACTTGTGATTAACTTACAAGTAGCATGTGTTGACGTCTGTCAACGATCGCAGACCGTGCATACAACTTGTGGCCAGCGTAGCGGAACGTGTGAGTCATACGCCGGCATACGTCGTGAAATTTCAAGCATGAAAAAATTTGAGGACAACCGAAAAGTACAACGTTTAAAGCCAACGTACAACGACGTATGGCAGTGTTTTTCAGCGTGCTCTCAATGTTATCAAAACTTTCCCATAACGTATTCAACGTGTGCCAGCGTTTTAGAAAAAAAATTCAAAAATCGGCATACGTTGGCTAAAACGTCAAGGTGTGACCGGGCCTTAATATTGATACAATAAACTGCACCACATACTGAGCATTATAAAACCTTTGTATCTCACTCTCAGAAGATCAAAAAGAGTATCAGCACATCATTTATTTAAGTTTGGGGAAATCTTTTTGAGAGAAACTATTTTTAAATGCAGGCTTAGTGTATTTTGATAATATCCAAATTTCACTTCATTTCCAACCTTTTAACAATGAAGTTTACACCGATGCTTCACTCAAGCTATGTCAAGAACCGTGTCCTGAATTGTCACCACTGGCAAAAAGTACTATTCTCACCCATCAACAGGAATGAGAAATTGAAGAGATTGACTGACTCATAACTGTATGTGGCAAAGTTGTTTCCTAATAAATCATGAGTCACACATTTTGCATAAGTGGGATGAGTCTCCATCCATCCATCAGGACCATACTCTGTGCACAGCATTGGTGCTGCCTAAGCAGTCTCCTTGGCTATTGGGCACAATCCTGGACAGGTCACCACTCTGACACAGGATACCAGCAAGCTGGTACTCATTTTGCCAACCTCAGCACTCAGCATGACAGGCAGTCAACCCCACCTGGTATTCATTCAACAGCCAAGTGGGATTTGAACTCAGGATGCTAAGATCCCAAGCCCACCACCTAACCATAAAGCCAACACCAGACATGGGGTGAGTGTTGTTGAGTGGGATAATCACTTGCCTCCTCATGTAAGGTCGAAGTATCCAACTTTCTCTGGGTGGTGCCACATGTGGGGAATTTCTGATTGTGTAGTCCCACTGACCAAAGAAAATTTAACCATCACTCTAGTTGGCCTACAAAGTCGGCCATACACTGGGCATCCTCCGTCGTCGTAAGTCATTCCTTGAAAAATCTGAACTACTCACAGCATGCAAGACCTTTGTCCAAGCTGTTAGACTGGCTCCCCTGCCTCACATCTTGCTCACCTTGACACCATGGAAACCAAGGCCTTCAACATCATTGGATACCCCACGATGAAGCTAAGTCTATGGTCAATCACTTCGCCATCACAGACAAGTAGGTGGTCTCTCTGTCTTCTACCGCCTCCTTTCTGTTCTTTCCGTGCTTTGCCCTCCACCCCGCCAGGTTTCTGCAGGACATACACGGTCCATCACCAATCACCTTTTGGTGAAACTCCCTAAGTCCGGGATCACTATTCAAGTCAACTCATTCGTTCCTCTTTTTTTCCCACCTGTGTAACCAACTTCCACATTCTCTTCAATCTCGTTCTTCCCTCCATGTCTAAGCCAGCTCTTCCTGTTCACTGCTATCTCAGATCGTCCACAATCCAAAACCATGAACTTTTCTACCCTCATTAACCCCACCCCAATCTTTCCTTCCAAATTTCCAGTTTTCCCTCCTGAGAGTTAGCTTCTGTATTCATCTTGTCCACTCCATGCATTCTCCCCTACCTTCTGTTCATCCCAACTTCCCTTATTTGTCCAAGTCTCCCACGATATTGGCCTTCAACTCTGCTGTTGGTGTCCCTCCCCCCCTCTCTCTAACGTGCATTCTGTTCCGTTATGTCCTGATCCGTTCAGTATGCGAGCTCTTCCCCGAGCCTTGACTACATACAAAAAGGTGCTCTATTGCATTTAATTCAGGACTCCTTGCTTGCTGGGGTAATCTTGTGATGGTACTGTTTCACAAGTGAGTTTCTGCATGAGAACAGTAATGTCTGGCATCGTTATCCATGAATTGTGAGAAGTGGGTGGTTTTCAAAATGTGAAACAACAACACGATGCAAGGTCAAGTTTACAACCATATGACAGGCAGCAGCATATCATAACTGATCCACCACCAAACGGAATTGACATCAAACCCGAGTTCCACCATCAATCGCATGCATGGAGAAATGGGCTCTCATCAGACCAATCAACCTTCCTCCAGGATGCGAGATTCCAGTGTTGCACAAAGCTAGTGCATGCCAATCTGACTGTTTCTGGTTCTGGGGTGAGAAGAGGACATCTTATTGGCCAACTGGCTTTGTAGCCTGCAGCACAGAACAGTTTCCAAACAGGTTTGGTGGATAACCATTGAGCGAAATTCCATTCATGCTGCAGCATTGTGCTCAGGGCATCTGACAAGCCTGATCAGAGCTGCATTTTCTCTGTTCAAGGTCAACTGGGGCTTCTCTTTAATATCAATGATTTGTTGATGTCTGCAGATGAATCTGCTGATAATGGTCCGATAGAAGCCAATTTGATGTCCAACTTCACTGTAGGACATCCAAACATTGCTTATCCCAATAATTTGCCGTTTTGGGGCTTCGTTAAGTCTTACGTATGCCATACCAACACAGTCCTTCAATAAAAGCACGCAATGATATCGTTACCTTCTCCAAATATTGACCAGATGAAAGTGTTTTTCAGGTTCATACCCCGACCATGCTGTGCGTACCACCTGGGCTTCGTGGAGAAATATCCAGCCGCTTGAGTACAAGGAGGATTCAATAGCGGCCGGTGGGTATACGGAGGTTTTAATAGCGGCTGGTGAAATGGCAGCTCGGTTTCAAAGGATTAAAATAAATTTTTAATTTAATTTAAAAAAATTCCAAAAATGGCTCTATTGTGTCAGAGTAAGTGATGGACAATGGTCAAATGATTTAATTATTATACAATACCAGGAACATTAATTGATGTAATTAAATATTACATTGAAAAAAAAGAGCATGATTAATGTGCTAGTTTGTATATTTTGAATTCTTTGGAAACAGATGTGCATGTTGATGGGGCAGCAAAACAACAGAGGAAAGCAGGTTCATAGACAACCATAACATCAAAGGGAAACATGAAGACAAAGACATCACACATGAGTGGATGAGTGACAGAAAGAGGTGAGGAGTGGGTGGCGGGGTGGGGGGGGCAGTGAGAGTAGAACAGAAAAGGGGTGAGTGTGGGAGAAGGCATGAGGTGAGTGTCAGAGAAGGCACAAGGTGGGTGTCAGAGAAGCCAGTCATTGGGAAACAGAATATGCAGAGTCATATTGTGTGCTGGTGTTACGATGACAGGTCACATGTCCCAAGTGTGTATGAATCCATGCACCGCAGGATGTGGATTCCTCAACAGGAAGTGTGTAAATCATTGATGTGAACCCAAGACAAAGTAATAACAAAACAAATCAAAATCCTTAACTCACCACTTCAGCAGTTTTTTCACTGCTCCTCAGCTCTTGTACAGCAGTTGAGTAATCCAGTTGATCCTTGAATTTGCCATTAACCATCACCACATGGTCATCTATCCTAGAGCATGACACACAGGTAAAAGTGAGACACATCAATGAGAGAAGGAAATGGTGCTTTGATGTCTGATACACTTCACTGCACCAACAAGCTGGTCAAATGTACGTCTAATTCTCATTGAATTGTCTATTCTGGCATTTATTCCCGACATAATAAATCCTGGTGTTCCACAGAAAGAGCATTCCGTCATATAATGGTGCACCATCCTTTTGTCAGAGCGGATGTAATGTCAGCTGTCCAGTCTGCGAGCACGTCCTGTTGGACACAAGGATATTGGAAACAGGGAGGCCATTGCAAATTACTTCCATGACCGAATTTGAAATGTGTGTCGACCTATCGGTGTGCGACATTATTAGTTCCTGATCATCACAGTTCCTCTATTGCTTCAGAATACGGTCAGCACTGCCGACAGAGGGGTTCTGTGTCTGGGACTGCATCATCACTTCAATCTCTTCATGCAAAGGCTGAATGCCCTCCATCAGTCATCACTGATTGATGGACATATGCCATGATCATCAACATTGAACGACCACATGTTGTCAATAATTGGTTTCAACATATGAACATTGTCTGTAACATAACAATCACTTGAGCTTCAAGTAATATATTAATTGAGATCAGTATTGATACTATTTACTCGGTCCATTTCATATTGACAAATGCTTGATTTATTTTATCCTATAATATTGAATAAGGCAATTCTATGTATGTACGCATGTACGTATGTATGTATGTATTTCTGAAAATCATAGAAAACAAGAAAAAGAGCAATCAGAGATTGCAGACCTTCACCAGGACTTGTTCTGTGTGGTGTATTTTGTGTAGTTTTGTGTGGTGTATTTTGTGTGGCGTTCATGTGATGGTGTGCTACGTAATTAATGATGCATAATTAGAACTGCCACTTTATAACTGCTGGCAATTATGAACATGTACCATGATGTCCCGCTTTGATGCAACCCTGCTTTGATTGGACACTTCACCCTGACCCATGATGTTTTATTTATTGTTTAATTGAATTTAGAATGGGATTAAAATAAATTCAATTCAAATCAAATGGAACACCAAATAGGTACAGTCCTGCATTGGAGTAATCAGAAGGAACCCAAACAAGAAGCAAAGATGAAGTCATCAGGAGGAACCTGAATAGGATTTGCATTTCAGCTGCTACTCCTCCACCCTCAAACACATCCAGGCACAGCCAAGTGAGCCTTATTCAAAAATAATAATAATAATTTTTAAAAAGGAACCCAGATCAAATAAAAAAATTAATAATTCTGGCTGCCAGAACATGCATCTAATCAAGTTGAAATTTAAAACATGTATTCCATATCACCACTAGATCATTATCGTGTAGTTTCAGGTTCCATGATTAAGCAGTTCCAGAGAATAAAATTGCCAAGTTTCAATTTTTTTCCTTGGTGCGGTTTCAGAGAAACAGAGGTCCAAAGTTTTCCCATTTTTCCAACATGGCTGCCACATCACGTGACCTACGATGTCATAATTATCATTAAAACATTCTGCATGAGTAGTCGCTCCTATGGTGAAAATTTTCTTTCAATCCGACAAGAGATTGCAGAGAAAAACACAAAAGTTCTTTGCGGACAAACAAACAGGCAGAGAGACAAACAAACAAGAAGAAGACATCGTGCAGAGCACGATACTTGCAAAATCCAGAAAACAAATTTGACCTCAAAAATAACTGGTGGTTGAATTCAATGACCAAATATGCAAATCCACTTCAAATTTCAAGTCAATCGGATGAAAATTGAGGATTTTAGAAATCACACCTCAGTTGCTGACGTTTGGTCTATGTTGACCTTTTGACCTTTTGATCTCACAAACAACAGGCTTCTTCCTTATGACAAACTCTACCATGAGGTGAAGTTTTGTGATGATCGGTTTAAAATTGTGACCTGTAGGTGATAAAAAGACAGACAGAAAAACAAAATCGACTGACCAATATTACTGAAAAATCTTTGATTTTGCAATTAATGAAAAATAACTCACAGAGTGTTCAGGAAAAAAATGATCAGGAAAATTTGGGAAGTACTGCCTTTTCATAGATGACATTTTGAGTTGCTATGAGGACATTAACCCGATGAACCTTGAACTCCTTGGACTTTCGGTTCCCCCGCCCTGGGCTCCCGGCCACTCAGGCCACTGAGAAAAAATCAGGTATATGGAGGTTTAAAGAGCGGCTGGTAAAACGGCCGCCAGGGTTCAAACGGTTAAGAATCAACAATTAACTGTCTGGCTTGGAATACCACCTGAAAGAACGGGGTACTCCATAATGCAACACTCTATACATAGTCACGTCGAGACTGGGCATCGTAGAACAGGTTGATTACACTTTCCCCGAGTCATTAAGGAGCTCGGTAATTCTCCTGAGACTTGCTCATTTTTGCAGAAGTTTTAAAACTCCAACTTCTTTATATCATTGCTAATTACACCTGGACACATGGATGTTTTTTAATTAGCCCTTCCCCCGCATAGCGGAAGACGGGAGTTTTTGCAATCGTGTATGTGTGTGTGTGTGTGTGTGTGTGTGCGTGTGTGCGTGCGTGCATGCATGCGTGCGTGCGTGCATGCGTACGTGCGTGCGTGTGTGTGTGCATGCGTGCGTGCGTGCGAAAACAATTTTTTTTTTCCATTGAAGGATTTGCTTTCGTCAGCTTTCAGAATTAAGCTTTCGTCAACAAATTTTCAATGAAGCTTTTTTCTGAAAATATGGAGAAGACAAATTAATAATTTTGTTGAAATCATTTTCATTATTATTATTGTTATTGTTGATTTTTATGATTATTATTGTTCGACCCCTCTTTGGTCTACTTTTTTTTGATCATATTTTTCAAACTTTTTTTTTTCTCAGCAACCACTTGTCCGACTAACATAAAATTTTCAGGGTAGGAGCGAACCCACCCCCCCCACACCTATGGAGAATATTTCAATTATAATTGTGACATCATAGGGCACGTGATATGGCAGCCATCTTGGATTATTTAAAAAAAGTAAAACATTATATCTCTGAAACCAATTATCAGAAAAATTTGAAACGACACATCTCATTGTATTCCCAATGGGGAATAGAGAATTGTAAGGATGATGTCATCTGTGAAATGGTAGACCAGTCATAAATGTTTTAATCGATATCCTTGTTTACCATTGA